>NC_053449.1:31688034-31940801 GCF_007990345.1 Gossypium hirsutum
AGGGTTACGAAGCATGATCGTAAAAAGAAAACTTTAAAATATACATTTGCAAACTTTAATATAAACATATCATAATCCATACATAAACATGCATATCATCCCTTAATCGAGCCCTTGAGGCCTTAGAAATGTTGTAGAAATGATTTGGGACTAAATCAGAAACATTTGGAGCATTTAACAAAAAGTTAGAAAAATTGAACAACAGGGGTCACACGGCCGTGTGGCCAGACCTTGTGACTCACGTGGCTGAGACACACGCCTATGTAACAATCAAAATAGGGACACACGATCGTGTCGCATGATCGTGTGTCACACACGGGTGAGACACACACCGGTGCCTTAGGCCGTATGGACATGAAATTGGTCAAAATCAAGCCATTTCCATCACCCACTTCAAGCGTGTACCTACAAGCCATTTGCACCCTTGTTCAAAGCATCAAAACATGCATAAGATGACCAATTCACTATACCATTATTCCATCCAACCAATATGACAATAAGGCACCACAATCACAAATCAACAAACATATCTAAACATATGCAAAATTGACCATATATCATTCATATCAAACTAGCTCATTTCTAATTCAAAACATAACCTAACTTGATCACATTGCAAACATACCATCACTTACCAATTTTGTCATTAAAATGTGCATCAAACTTAACCATATTAACACCCAAACACATGGTATCAAAAGTAAAACAAGTACCACAAACTCATAGCAACGTTTACATGCCAAAAATATCAAATAGCCATTAAACACAAGTCCACCTATACATGTCATTATAACCTTGGCCAAAACATCAAAAACTACTGATATATTCACTGGATAGTGTAATAGGTCTCTAACGAGCTTCCAAATTGATCGAGCTTCTAATCATCTATAAAACATAGGAATGAAAACTACGTAAGCATATAATGCATAGTAAGTTCGTAAATCATGAATACAACTTACTATTTCACTACAAAACCTTATAATTTAAACATGATTCAATCCAATATAAGCTTGACACAAGCCTAAGCATTATTAACAACATATGTTAGTGCTTTAACACATAACTCAATTGAATTATCACATGGTAAGGTAGATTTACATGAACATAATGCCATTGAAATCATACTTTTCATAAACAGAGATAACATTCTTTGATTATTATCATTTCATACCTTTCCATAGGTTCATAACATAGTTGATTGAAACACTTATCATTCCTTCCCTTTTCATGCCCCTTGAACCAGTTAAAATAACATTAGATACGCGGGAAAGCTTACACAAAGTGTGCTAAACATATGGTCGAAACCATTATTTTCCTTTTCCTTTAGATCCTTGCTCATTCGAGCCATAAAATGAGTCTTCTCACACAAGCTGGCGGTCAGACTGTAAGCTACATGATGCCACTCACATAAGCTGGCGAGCATCCAAAACAAATGTAGGACCTCAGCCATCAATAGGACATTCAAGACCACCCGAAACATGGTAACCCTAATGACATGTCATTTGTATCCTATATATTCCTAAGGTTCAAACGGGACTCGATAATTATCGTAATGTCGTTGGATTTCCATAATTTTTTAACATGATAAATAGCATTATAACACATATATCAAAATAATATTAAAATGTTATTTAACATATGAACTTACCTCGATTACAAACATGTCAAAATAAGATTAAGTAATCCGAGGCTTTAGTTTTCCCTCGATCTACATTCGTACAAGGTTTATCTTGATCTAAATAAGCAGATTCAGTCCATTTAATACTCATGCTATTCAATTTAGTCCAAAATTCATACTTTTGCAAATTTACATTTCCCCCAATATTTTAACTTCTTTACAAATTAATCCTTAAGCTCATAAATTAAATTTTATTCAATTTCATCCACATTTCATGCTAGCCAAATTACCTAGGGACTTATATCAATCCATACAAATCATCATTTCACAATTTTACCATGATATTTTACTACTTTTACAAACAAGTCCCTAAATGATAATTTCATCAAAAATTACTTTACAAAATTTGTTTATTAATCAACAAAGACTCATAATATTTCATTAAAATTCAAAAACCATAAAAACATGTTCATGGAAAAACCCTAAACTTTTAAAAATTTTGCAAATTAGTCCCTAGGCTAGCTAGATTAAGCTACAACAATCCTGAAGACATAAAACTCATTAAAAATGGAATCAAAATACATACCATGAAAGAAAAATGAAGTAGCTAAACCCTATCTATTCTTTCCCTTAACGAATCAATTGAAGAAGAACAATTTTAAGAAGATGACACTTTTATCATTTTTTACCATTTTACCATTTTGCCCTTTAAAAACATTCATAATTTCAACAAAAACCAATCTATGAATATCCACTAACTATATAAATAGTCTATTTACCATCTAAGTCCTTTTATTTTAAAGTTTTATAGCTATTTGATACCTTTAGCTACTAGAACTCTACTTTGCATATTTTTCAATTTAGTCCTTTTTACTTAATTAACCATGCAAACGATAAAATTTCTTAACAAAATTTTTATCCGACCTTACTAATAAACCATAGACATTAAAATAATAATAAAATAAATATTTACTCATCAGATTTGTGGTCCCAAAACCACTATTTTGATTTCACTAAAAATGGGTTGTTACAACTCCCCCCTCTGAAGGAATTTTCATCCATGAAAAACTTACCAGAAAAGGGGATCGGGTATTGCACTTTCCTAGCTTCTTCTAGTCTTCAGGTAGCTTCCTCAATACTATGACATTGCCAAAGAACTTTCACTAAAGCTATGTTTTTATTTCTCAATTCTTTAACCTCTCGAGCTAGAATTCTGGTCTGTTCCTCACTGTACGTCATGTCTGCCTGAATCTCAACATCGACAGATGAAATCACATGTGAAGAGTCTGATCGATACCGTCATAACATAGATACATGAAATACATTGTGAATCTTTTCTAACTCTGTCTGCAAAGCTAATCTACTGGCCCGATTCTTTCAATAATCTCATACGGTCCAATAAATCACGAACTAAGCTTTCCTTTACGATGGACTCGAAGAAATTTCTTCCAGGGTGACATTTTCAAAATTACATTGTCGCCGACTTGAAATTCTATGTCTTTTCTTTTCAAATTCGATAGGATTTCTATTGATCTGAAATTGCTTTTAAACTGTCTCGTATAACTTTAACCTTTTCTTTGGTTTCTCGCATCAAATCAACCCCGAGATGATTTTCTCACTAACCTCAGTCCAGTATAATGGAGTTTGACACTTTTTGTAACAGCCCGTTTCCAGTGAAATTGGAATAGTGGCTTTAGGACCACAAATACGAAGTCAAAAAATTTATTTTATTATTATTTTATTGCATTATGATAGAAATATCGTATAAAAATTTCGTTAAGAAATTTTTCCGTTTACATGTTTAATTTGATTAAAAGGACTAAATCGTGTAAAGTGCAAACGTTGAGTTCTAATAGCTAAAGATATTAAATAGCTATAGAACTTTAAAGTGGAGGTCTTTATACGGTAATTGACCCCAATAATAGTAATAGTGGATATACATGGCTTGGTATAAGTTTAGTTATTAATGTTTTAATAGGTTAAATAGGTAATTATGTAATTAAGGTTATAATAATTAAAACCAAATTAAAATATCATTTGGTATCATCTTCCTCATCTGATTGCAAAAAGAATCCATTTTTCATCCTTCACATTCGTCCAAGCTTGTGTGTGCAATTGGTAAATGATTTTTGTTCCGTTTTTAATGATTTTTACGTTTACGAGATTGTTGTAGTTAAATCTAGCTAGCCTGGGGACTAATTTCTGAAACTGCTAAAGTATTAGGGTTTTTCCATTGATGAGCATGCTTGTGTTTTGATGTGTGATGAAAGAAAATGAATGGTTGTTGTTAGATAAACAACTTTTGTAAAGGAATTTTTAGTAAAATTTTCAAATAGGATTAAATTGAAAAATGTGATAAATTGTGTGGTAAAATTGTGAATTTGTGAAATATGTGGGCTACTATAAGGATCTATATATTTTGGCTAGGCTTGGGTAGGGATAAAATTGAATGAATTTCATTTTCCGAGCCTTGAGACTAAATTGAAAAGAATTAAAAGTATAGGGGCAAAACGGTAATTTCTCCAAAAATATGTGTTGGACTAAATTTAATATGAATTATATTGAATTGAGTTAAATTCATTCGTATAGATCCAGTTATACCTCATACAAAGTTAGGTCAAGGCAAAGAGAAAATCTCGGATTAGTCGCATTCATATCTACGTACACTCGTCGAGGTAAGTTCGTGTAATTAAATCGTGAAATTATATGCTTTGATTGAATCAGATTATGTTATTTTCATTACCATCATATATGAATACCAATCGCATATCTGATGATGTACGACGATTACCGAGCCCCGTTTAACCTTAAGAATTCGTAGCATACAAATGACATGTCATTAGGGTTACTGATTTCAACTCTTATGAGCTTACCGATACTCAACTCGTATGAGCTTACCGTTATTCAGCTCAGAGGAGCTTACCATTAACAGCTCGAATGAGCATACATGTACATGAATTGATGAATTACAATTTAGTACACCTTGTGTGTATTACTCGCGTATCCAACAACATTCTAAATGGTTCAACGTGCACAGTTCTGTTATGAGTTTATATGAGTTCGATACGAACTAGTACCAGTATTTACATGAATTACATGGAAATGGTTTTTATATGATATATGGATATATGGTATAGATGTTACATGTATATGGAGTTTTAATAGTTGTTGAACTCATACATGATTCTCAGTTTTTATATGAATTACATGGCTAACATGGTTGATGAATATGTGTTAGCCTTTTGGCCAAATTGAGTTGAGATATGCTTGGGTTTACTTACCTTTAATGTGACTAAAATGGTAAGTTAAATTCTCTATTATATGAACTTACTAAGCTTAAAGCTTACTCTGTGTTATTTTTCATGTTTTATAATGATTCGGAAGTTCATTCGGGTTGAAAGCTTGTTGGAGCTATATCACACTATCCATCAGCTCTTTTGGTACTTTCAATTATTTAATTTTGGTTATAATGGCATGTATTGGTTAATTTGGCCAATGTTTGCATATAAGTGTTTTGTTGAGATTAACCACTTATATGGCTTGTGTTTGGTATATTTTAATGTGTATATATATGTGGACTTATCATATTTGATGTGTGTTTGATATGGTTAAATGATGGAAAGTAAAATGTGGTTTGAATATGCATATAAGATATGTTATATACCTTGGTGTGATTTAGTGCTTTTCCGTGGAAAACTTATAGGTATATTGATGTTAGTTAGAATGGTATATTTCGTACCATTTGGGAATATTGGTATGTTTTGCTAAGTAAGCTAAGTGACATGAAATGATGCAAAATGATTTACCTTATGAATTGGTATTTTGGGTACTAAATGGGTGAGCTTGATAAGTGACCTACATGATAGGTTTTGGTACAATTATGCATATATGTATTTGGTCACTTAGGTAAATTTGGATACATGGTCGACATGTTTGCATATTGTCATTTGAGGTCCCTAAGGGCATATTAGTTGTATATGATGATTTTATATGTTTAAGGTTTGATTTTCACTTGTTTTGGATGCCTAATTATGACTTGTGTATATGCAAAATGTTGAGTGTAGGTGGATGCCAAATTGGGTGAGAAATGTGGCTTGTAAAATGGCCTATTTTCACCCACACGGGCGTGTGTCTTAGTCGTGTTGATACAAACTTGTTTCGTGATTCATTCGAGTCGTTAGTGATGCCCGATAGTGAATTGAGTAGAATAGATTTGTTTCAGTTTTAAAGAAACAAAATAGAGATAATGGCTTCAAACAAAGATAATAAAAAAATAGATAAGAAACAATAACAAATTAATTGGCTAAGACCAAGAATGAACCAACAATAATGAATTGTTGACCCGAGTCTCAAAATGGTTCTTAGGTCTTTTTCGGTTTAAAGAAACAGCAAGGAACCTTGACCCACTATCAACTATGATAGGAACCAAAGGTATATTGAACGCCACACCAAAGGTGATAAGTTCAGTAAACAAAGAAAAGATAGACGCCACAAGCTATGCTTGATAAGTCAAATCAATTCCGTAAGAACAAAGAGAATTGGATAGCTCGCAATTCAAATATTTCATCTATTTTCAGCAAAAGTCCTTTTTTAAGGCCGATTACAACTATTTATAATGCTAGAACAAGGTAACCAAATGGTCAAGAACATCCAACTTATTGTGCCATAAAAACTCATGTCTTTTCTTATGCTTGAACCAAATAACTCCTTCCATAAAATCACTTCAATTCAACTGATTTGAATGTCTTTAATGGCTTAAAAATGACTCTTGAGTTGTCCTTGGCCTGCTGAATAAACACCATCTTTTAACCAGCTCCTTAATGACATTTTAAGGCATGATTAAATTCTCTTGAAAGCTCAAAAAAAATTGCTGGAAGAAGAAGGGTTGCTGCCGAATTTTAAAGGGCATAAAATGCTCTTTAAAAACTCCTTTAATGATGTTTAAGCTTCCTTTATAACCGCCCCTTTAATTGTAACTGAAAATAACTTGAACAGCCACTTAATTCAATGTAAAATAGCCTTGAATTGTAACCACTATGAGCTGAAAAGTCACCTGCAATAAACACATTAAAATGAGTTTATTAAACACATGAAAACACTTATTAATCATAACACACATTAAACTTACTTAAATAAATGAACTAAAACATATATGCAATAATTATTCCAGCAACTAGTTTAATTAAAGAAGCATAATTAAAAGAACTTAATTTATGCATCAATAAATAATCCTAGGAACTAGATCAATTAAGATGCATCTTATTTAATAAAGATCAATAACTAACTCATTTATTAAAACTTAAGATGAGTTGAATTAATTAATCAGCAACTCATTTATTAAACTAAGATAAGTTTAATTTAAAGAAACAAATTCAGCTTGTAATAAATTGCAAGTGATGCCTATTGAATGGTTCGAAGCACGACTATCAAATTCGGCTACTTGCTCTCTCCAAGCTCGTTTCACATAGCTTGCTATTGCATTTCGAAATCTCTTAACTCGTGATCGAGTTATTGGCCCTCGTGGCAGCTCAATGGATTCGGTAGTAATTTCCCAGGCTAAGGTCACATCATTCCCCCCTCTTCGAGTCGATTTACTCCCAAATCGTCACCTACATCAAAAGGGATAAATCAGCAACATTAAAAGTAGCACTAACCTCATACTCACCAGGTAAATCTAACTTATAAGCGTTATCATTAATCCTCTCCAAGACTTGAAACAGTCCATCTCCTCGTGGTAAAAGTTTGGAACGTCTTTGAATGGGAAATCTCTCCTTGCGCATGTGAATCCAAACCCAATCACCAGGTTCAAATGTTACTTGTTTACGGCCCTTGTTAACTTGATGAGCATATTGCTCCGTTCTTTGTTCAATATTATCCCTAACTCGCTGATGCAATTGTTTCACAAAATCTGCCTTTTTCTTTCCATCTACATGCACCAATTTATCAGAAGGTAAAGGCAAAAATCTAATGGAATTAAGGGATTAAATCCATACACTACCTCGAATGGTGAAAACTTGGTAGCTAAATGTATCGATCGATTGTATGCAAGTTCAATGTGAGGTAGACACTCCTCCCAAGTTTTTAAATTCTTACGTATAATAGCTCGCAGTAGTGTTGACAAAACTCTATTAACAACCTCCGTTTGGCCATCAGTTTGGGGATGACTTGTTATGGAAAATAATAGCTTAGTTCCAAGCTTTCCCCATAAAGTCCTCCAAAAGTGGCTGAGAAATTTAGTGTCTCGATCCGAAACAATGGTTCTTGGAACGCCATACAATCGTACAATCTCCCTGAAAAATAGATTGGCAACATTTATAACATCGTCAGTTTTGTTACATGCAATGAAATGAGCCATTTTTGAAAATCTATCAACTACAACAAACCCAGAATCTTTGCCATTCTTTGTTCTAGGAAGACCCAAAACAAAGTCCATAGAAATATCCATCCATGGCATTTCTGGGATCGGTAATGGAGTATAGAGTCCATGTGGCTGGACCCTTGATTTCGCCTTCTTGCAAACAATACAAGGATTGCACACTTTAGCCATATCTCGTTTCATCTTCGACCAATAAAAGTGTTCTTGAAGAATGGCCAAAGTTTTGGTGATACCAAAATGTCCCATTAAACCCCCACTATGTGCTTCATGAACTAGCAAATTTTTAGTTGATCCTTGGGGTATGCACAACTTATTTTCTCGAAATAGGTATCCATCTTGCCGATAGTACCTATCATATGCACCTTGCTCACAAAGCTTGTAAATTTCTCCAAAATCAGAATCATCAGCATATAATTCCTTTAAATAAGTAAAACCAAGTAATTTGACATCCAAATAATTTAAAAGAGCATACCTTCGCGATAAAGCATCCGCAACAATATTTTCCTTACCTTACTTATACTTAATCACATATGGAAAGGATTCTAACAATTCTACCCATTTTGCATGTCGTTTGTTGAGCTTATTTTGCCTTCTCAAATGCTTCAAAGCCTCATGGTCCATGTGTATAACGAACTCCTTAGGCCAAAGGTAATGCTGCCATGTTTCTAATGCACGTATCAATGCATACATTTCCTTGTCATAGGTGGGATAATTGAGCGTAGCTCCATTAAGTTTCTCCCTAAAATAAGCCACCGGTCGCCCATCTTGCGTTAAAACCGCACCTATTCCTATTCCAGAAGCATCACATTCCACCTCAAAAATTTTGTTAAAATCCGGCAAACATAAAAGTGGAGCATTAGTCAAACAATCTTTGATTTTAACAAAAGCAGATTCTTGTTCATCAGACCAAATAAAAGGTGAATTTTTTTTGATAATACCGGTTAATGGGGCAGCAAGACTGCTAAAATTCGGTACAAATCTCTTATAGAAGCTTGCAAGGCCATGAAAGCTTCTAACTTGGCTGATGTTATTCGGTCGTGGACATTCTTGTATTGCTTTAATCTTCTCTTGGTCCACCTCTAGTCCACTCGCACTTACAACAAAACCTAGAAAAACAACTTTGTCAATATAAAATTTACATTTCTTAAGGTTTGCATACAATACTTCCTTTCGTAAAACCTTAAAAATATCATGCAAATGTTCAAGATGTTTAGTTAATGATTTGTTATAAATTAAAATATTGTCAAAATAAACTATGCAAAAATGACCAATGAAAGACCTCTAAACGTGGTTCATCAACCTCATGAAAGTACTCGGTGCATTGGTGAGGCCAAAAGGCATCACTAGCCACTCATACAAACCGTATTTGGTCTTAAACGCAGTCTTCCACTCGTCCCCCTCCTGCATACGAATTTGATGATAGCCGCTTTTCAAATCGATTTTAGAGAACAATTTTGCACCACTAAGCTCGTCCAACATATCATCAAGTCTAGGAATGGGATGATGGTATTTGACGGTAATCTTGTTGATGGCTCAGCAATCTACGTACATCCTCTATGAACTATCTTTTTTAGGCACCAACAGAACGGGAACCGCACATGGACTTAAACTCTCCCGTATATAGCCTTTTTTCCATTAATTTCGCTACTTGTCATTGCAACTCTTTAGTTTTCTCTGGGTTGCTTCGATAAGCTGGTCGATTCAGAATTGTAGCTCCGGGAACAAAGTCTATTTGGTGGTCAATACCTCAAAAAGGAGGCAATCCACTTGGCACATCTTTCAAGAAAACATCTTTGAATTCTTGAAGCAATGAAACAATAGACACAGGTAAAGATTTAGCAAGTTCGTTAGTATCGAATAAGCATTCCTTGTACATAAGTACAAGCACAGGCTGATGTGACAACAATGACTTCCTTATCTCTTTTTCTTTCGCAAATACACTCATTTTTCCACTCTCAATTTCTTTTTGACTTTCTTGTTCCTCTCGTACTTTTACCTCCACTCCCTCAACTTTTTCTTTATTTTTTTCATTTTTCTTGTCTCTCTTTTTCAATCTTTTCTTTCAACTTCAATTGATCTTGGTACACTTGCTTTGGAGTCAATGGCACTAAACTTACATTCTTGCCTCGATGCTTGAATATATAGCGATTTGTATAACCATCATAGATCACGCGCCTATGAAACTGCCATAGACGTCCCAAAAGTAGATGTCCCGCATGCATAGGAACTACATTGCATACCTGATACGAACTCGTCTCGTGATGTTTTGAGTCGTATGTGTTGCCCAATCGTGAATTGAGTAAGGATGGATTCGTTTTGGTTTTAAAATGAAACAAAATAGAGATAATGACTTCAAACAAAGGTAATAAACAAAATAAAGAGGAAACAATAACAAATTAATTGGCTAAGACCGAAAATGAACCAACAATAACGAATTGTTGACCCGAATCTCAAAATGGTCTTTAGGTGTTTTCGGTTAAAGGAAACAGGAAAGGAACCTTGACCCACTATCAACTATGATAGGAACCAAAGGTATATTGAACGCCACACCAAAGGTGATAAGTTCAGCAACAAAGAAAAGATGGACGCCACAAGCTATGCTTGATAAGTCAAATCAATTCCGAAAGAACAAAGAGAATTGGATAGCTCACAATTCAAATATTTCATCTATATTCAGCAAAAAGTTTAATTAAAGAAGCATAATTTAAAGAACTTAATTTATGCATCAATAAATAATCCTAGGAACTAGATCTGTGACAGCCCAAAATTGACCCTAGTCGGGAAGTGGTTTCGGGACCACAAAACCGAGTCTTATAAATAATTAAAGATTATATTCTGTGTTTATGATGTGCGTAAATGCTTGTGTGATAGTTCCATACTTTAATTTGGTCAGTGTATGTGGAATTTATTAGTAGGGACTTATGTGAGACAATTTAGAAATATGCTAGGCAAGTGTTCAAGTGGCCCATTAATATATGTGGGAAAGTGTTTGTCCTTGCATGTCAAATTAGCCAAATTAAAGCATAGTGGCTGGCCATGCTATGGGTGGAAACATGTCACCAACATGTTATGCTAGTGATGTATGCTAAGAAAAATAAAATAAAGAGCATGGTAATTAAACAATGAAAAGGAAGGGTGATGAAAAAAAAATGGTCTCATCCATACCCCCCTTGTTGCCGTGAGTTGAGGAAAGAAAACAAAAAAAAATGTGTTCATTCTTGAACACCTTTGGCCGAATAGAGGAAAGAAAGGAAGGGGAAGAGCTTGAGAAAATCGGCTATGGTGGTTTGCTAGACTAAGGTATGTTTGATGTTGTTCTTGAGATGCATGCATGTTTTAGTAGTTGACTTGAGTTCTAAAAACCCATGGTTCAATTTTGTGGATTGATGATGATTTTGTGTTTTGCCATTGATGAGTGCTTGAGCTTTTTGATAGTTGTTGATGAAAAGTGAAAGATATGTTAAAGATTAATATGTTAAATTAAGGCTTGGTAAGCTAGCTATTAAGGTGAAATGCTAATGTTAGTATTTGATTTGGTAATAATCTGTTTGGGGACAGCAGCAGTAAGGTGATTTTGGAAAATCGTCATAATTTGTAGGAGTTGAATTAGAAGCTGAGTGAATTATGCCATTAAAGCTTGAAGAGTCTATTTTCTTACAAAAGAAACTATAAAAACAAAAGAGTTACCGATCTTGAGATATTTGAAGTATTGTGGGGCTGAGTCAAAATGACTACTAGATTCCCTGTTCTGTTTTTAGGAAATCATTATAAATTGTAAAAAAATGATTATAAGATAAAATTTATATGCTTAGACTCCTTAATGAGTCTAGTTTCAAATGAGATCAAATACAACACATTTTAAATTCTGTAAAATGAGAAATATGATTCGTAGTGAAGAGTGGTCAGAATAGTCAAACAGTGAAACAGGGGAAACTTTAAGAAAAATCTGGTATTGATTGGCCAAGCCAAAAATTCTGAAAATTTTATGGATGGAAGATATACGAGTCTATATTCAGGAAAAATTAACGTCTAGTGATTTGGAGTTTTGTAGCTCCAGTTATAAACAATTTAGCGACTACTGCTCAGGAAAACAGCTCGTAGTGAATATGTGATTTTGTTGTAAACATTAATGAAAATTTGCCAATGAGTTATTTATTGACTATTATAAAGCTTACTATAATCTATGTGTGTGAAGGTCAAATCAATATATATATTATTCTGAAAGTAATACTTGAATAGTCGATTAATGACTATTTTAAATTTTGTTGAACTTAAGCTCAAGAGTAAAAGGGAACTGGATCCGATAAAGGCAAAGAAAAGATCACTGAGTAGTCGAGTTGGAACCGTCTTACCCAACACAAGGTAAGTCATTAAGCATGTAGTTGGTATTATTTCAAATGGTCATAATGTTTATGTATTGATGCTGAATGGAATGAATAAATATACATATATATATGCATGTACGTATGTGATGATGAAATTGTTGAATGAAAAGAAAAGAGGTAAGATGTACTGAGTTGTTGATCTCGGCACTAAACGTGCGGGTATAACCATTTATGACCATGAGATTGGCGCTAAGTGCGCGGGATTAAATTGTACAGCACTAAGTGTGCGATTTGACTATGTTGCACTAAGTGTGCGAAATGAATATGATGCACTAAGTGTGCGAATTGACCATGCGGCACTAAGTGTGCGAGTTTGACTATGTAGCACTAAGTGTGCGATTTGATTACGTAGCACTAAGTGTGCGAGTTGATTATATAGCACTGAGTGTGCGGACTCAATATGCATTCGTGAATCATTATGGACACTATGTGTGCGACACTATTGAGTCGATCGCGGACAGCGGATCGGGTAAGTGTCTTGAGTACATGGCTAATAGGTGCTATGCTTATACTTGGTGTTGAGCTCGGTAAGTTTGAACCTATGTGACAACTATACTTGAAGTCACGTACATAAAATTTATCGTAGGATGGGTGAAAGGCCGTTTAGTCGTTTGATTGTAACGAAAATAAATTGATTTATGAAAATGCTTCAATGTCCTATTGATGAGTATATGGAATGTGAATGCATGAATTGATATGAAATTGAATCGATAGGTTGGAGGAACTATGGTATGGTTCGGAATGGATGGAGTAATTAGCCTCGTTCCATTTTGTTTTCTCTTGTGATAATGTTATTGATGGATGGTAGTGCATAGCTTATGACTTACTGAGTTATAAACTCACTCGGTGTTTCCTTGTCACCTATTCTAGGTTTCTTGGACACATCTCTTTTTGCGTGATCGGGCCGTCATCGAAGTCATCACACCGGATAGCAAGTTTTGGTACTTTCTTCTTAGTTGGCTTAGAAGAACATTTTGGCATGTATAAGCTATTACGTTGTGTTTGAACTTTGGCATGTAAACTTTAAGCCATGCGAAAATGGCACGAATGTTCGATTGAGTTGGATCAAGGGTAGGCATGAAATGGACCTAGTTACTTTCGTAACAGATGCTGGCAGCAGCAGTGTCATGAGATTGAAAAATCACTAAAAATAGTAGGAGTGGAATTAATTGATGAATAAATTATGTAATCGAAGCTCGATGAGTCTGTTTTCATGAGGAAGTAACGAAAAGATCATATGGGCAGTATATTAAGAGATAATCAGATTTTTGTGGAACAGGGCCAGAATGGTTTCTGGATTCCCTGCTCCGACTTTGGAAATTCATTATAAATTAACCAGAGATAATTAGGGGTCGTACCATATATGTATAGATTCCTCTCTGAGTCTAGTTTTCATAGAAACAAACAGCATCAGTATTGAAGCCCCGTGTAGGGAGATATCCAAGTCGTAATGGGCAAAGGTCAGTGTAGTCGACCCCTGCAACATGGGAGACTTTGACTAATAAACTGTATTAATTGGCCCGACCAAAAATTCTAGAAAAAAATACATAGATGGGCACATGAGTCTAGTTTCTGGGAAAAATTACGAAACTGATTTTCGAGTTACGAAACTCAAGATATGATTTTTAAAACGACCAGTACACAGATTAGGCAGTGTCTGGAAAATAAATTTTATAAGGGGTTAAAGTCAGTTAACACCTCGTGTTCGACTCCGGTGTCGGTTTCGGGTTCGGGGTGTTACATTTGATTGGTATCAGAGCTATGGTTTAGTCGGTTCTAGGACTACCATAGCACGTATGAGTCTAGCTATACATGCCTTAATGTTAATGTTTAAAAGGGTGATGACTTCTGACGGTTGAAATGTTTTTGTTTTGATTAGTAAATGGATCCCGGTGTAGAAAGAACCCTAGCGGATGACATTGAGAGCGTAGCGGCTGCTCCTGCACAAGGGACGCCGCCTGTTGAACCTCAGTCATCTGCGAATAATCAAGGTGAGGGGGCTAAACAAGCCTTCTTTACCATGATGAATGAGTGGGTCGCGCAATATGCCCGAACCAACCCGGCTGTCCAACAATTCCCAAATTTGAATAATCCACCCCAAGAGCCTGTAATGCCATCAGTCGCTGATCCTGTGAGGCTGAGTAAGCCACGTGTAGACTTGATTAGGAAGCGTGGGGCCGAGGAGTTCAAGGCCATAGTAACTGATGATGCCGAAAGGGCCGAGTTCTGGCTTGATAACACCATTCGGGTGTTCGATGAATTGTCATGCACACCTGACGAATGTCTAAAATGTGCTGTATCTTTGTTGCGAGACTCAGCCTACTATTGGTGGAGGACCTTGATTTCCATAGTCCCGAACGAGCGAGTAACTTGGGACTTCTTTCAAACGGAATTCCGAAAGAAATTTATTAGCCAACGGTTCATTGATCAGAAGCGTAAGGAGTTCTTGGAACTCAAGCAAGGCCGTATGACAGTATCTGAATACGAACATGAATTCGTAAGACTCAGTAGGTATGCCCGAGAGTGTGTAGCTGATGAGGTTGCTATGTGCAAAAGATTCGAGGAAGGATTGAATGAAGATTTAAAGCTACTAATGGGTATTTTGGAAATAAAAGAATTCGTAACACTAGTCGAACGAGCCTGCAAGGCGGAAGAACTTGGAAAGGAGAAGAGGAAGGCTGAATTTGAAGCTAGAGATTATCGTAAAAGATCGACGGGTAAAGCTCCGTTCTCAGCTGTAAAGAAGTTCAGGGAGGACATTAATAAGTCGAGGGCGACTGCGGGAATTTCCATTAGGGCAAGACCATCGATAGGCTCCCGAGCTACTTCGGTAGCTAGTGTGGGCAATAATCGTCACGAGAAACCTGAATGTCCCCAATGTGGAAGACGACACCTAGGTGAATGTTGGGGCAAGTCTACTAGCAGGGCCTGTTACGGATGCGGTTCGAAGGACCACTTCATTAGAGATTGCACGGAGCTGGATGAGAAGAATAAGATTCAAGGTGCAAGACCTAGTGGAGTGACATCTAGAGGTAGACCACCGAGAATTTTAGGAGGCAGGGGTGGTAGTCAGAGGGGGGCCTCTGATACGGCCGATCGAGCCGAGAACCGTACTCCTGCTAGAGCATATGCCATTCGCGCACGAGAGGAGGCATCCTCCCCCGACGTCATCACTGGTACCTTCACTCTCTTTGATACTAATGTGATTGCATTGATTGACCCTGGTTCTACTCATTCATATGTATGCGAAACCTTAGCAACCAGTAAGACTCTACCTGTTGAGTCTACTGAGCTCGTAATTCGAGTATCAAACCCTTTGGGTCAATGCGTACTTGTTGATAAAGTGTGTAAGAGATGCCCTCTAATAATCCGAGAATCCTGTTTTCCGGCCGATTTGATGCTTTTGCCGTTCGACGAGTTTGATGTTATTCTTGGTTTGGATTGGTTAACCGCGCATGATGCGGTTGTGAATTGCAAAAGCAAGACTATCGATTTGAGGTGCGCAAATAACGAAATAATCCGAGTTGAGTCTGCGGACTTAAGGGGGTTGCCAGCTGTAATATCAGCAATGTTGGCCCAGAAATATGTAAGGAAAGGGTGTAAAGCATACCTCGCGTATGTACTTGATGACAAGGAGTTAGAAAAGAAACCTGAATCGGTGCCGGTGGTTTGTGAATACCCGGATGTTTTTCCTGAAGAGTTACCGGGTTTGCCACCTGTTCGGGAGGTAGAGTTTGGTATTGAGCTTGTACCTGGAACTACGCCAATTTCGATCGCTCCGTATCGTATGGCACTAACCGAGTTAAAAGAGTTGAAAGCTCAGTTGCAAGAATTGACGGATAGAGGTTTCGCTCGACCGAGTTTCTCACCTTGGGGTGCACCAGTATTGTTCGTGAAAAAGAAGGACGGAAACATGAGGTTCTGCATTGACTATCGTCAACTGAATAAAGTGACGATAAAGAATAAGTATCCGTTACCGCGTATTGATGATCTGTTCGATCAATTAAAGGGAGCATCGATGTTTTCAAAGATAGATTTGAGATCGGGTTATTATCAGTTGCGGATTCGAGATTCGGACGTACCCAAAACTGCTTTCAGAACGAGGTACGGTCACTACGAGTTCTTAGTGATGCCGTTCGGGCTCACTAATGCCCCTGCGGTGTTTATGGATTTGATGAATCGGATCTTCAAGCCGTATTTGGATCGGTTCGTAGTTGTGTTTATTGATGACATCTTGGTCTATTCAAGAGATGAGACCGAACATGCTGAGCATCTGAGGCAAGTGTTGCAAATTTTGCGGGATAAGCAGTTATATGCTAAGTTCAGTAAGTGTGAGTTCTGGTTAAGAGAGGTTAGCTTCTTGGGTCATGTGGTATCCGCATCGGGTATTCGAGTTGACCCGAGCAAAATTTTAGCCATACTTAACTGGAAGCCTCCGAGAAATGTTACCGAAGTCCGGAGCTTTCTAGGGCTCGCCGGTTATTACCGACGATTTGTCAAAGGTTTCTCGATGATAGCCACACCAATGATGAAGCTACTTCAAAAGGATGTTAAGTTCGAATGGACGGAGAAATGTCAGAAAAGCTTCGATCAACTGAAAACTCATTTGACTGAAGCTCCAATTTTGGTGCAACCCGAATCGGGTAAAGAGTTTGTCATTTATAGTGACGCATCCCTACTTGGGTTGGGTTGCGTATTGATGCAAGAAGGTCGAGTTGTGGCCTATGCGTCAAGACAATTGAAGCCACACGAGAGAAATTATCCGACCCATGATCTCGAACTAGCCGCCATTGTGTTTGCATTGAAAATATGGCGACATTATTTGTTTGGTGAGAAGTGCCATGTGTTTTTGGATCACAAAGGTCTCAAATATTTGATGACTCAACGAGACTTGAATCTGCGACAAAGACGTTGGCTTGAGTTGTTGAAAGATTACGAGCTTGTCATTGATTACCACCCGGGAAAGGCTAATGTGGTTGCGGACGCCTTAAGCCGGAAATCACTGTTTGCTTTGCGAGCGATGAATGTACACTTGTCTGTTCTACCTGACAATGTGTTAGTAGCTGAATTAAAAGCCAAACCATTATTGACTCATCAAATTCTTGAAGCTCAGGAAGTCGATGATGAATTGGTTGCAAAACGAGCTGAGTGTGTTCCGAACAAGGAATCGGAGTTTCAGATTGATGATGATGGTTGTTTGAGGTTTAGAAGTCGTTTGTGTGTTCCAAGGAATTCGGAACTCATTCCGATGATTCTGAACGAAGCCCATTGTAGCCGAATGTCAATTCACCCGGGGAGCACAAAAATGTACAACGACTTGAAACGTCGGTTTTGGTGGCATGGTATGAAACGAGACATCTCCGACTTTGTTTCGAGATGTTTAATATGTCAACAAGTGAAAGCGGAACATCAAGTGCCTTCAGGGTTACTTCAGCCGATCATGATACCCGAGTGGAAATGGGACCGAGTCACAATGGACTTTGTGTCCGGACTGCCATTGTCCGCAAGTAAGAAGGATGCGATTTGGGTTATTGTTGATAGGCTGACTAAGTCGGCTCACTTTATCCCCGTGCGTACGGATTTTTCATTGGATAAACTAGCCGAATTGTATGTTTCTCAGATTGTGAGATTACATGGAGTACCTATTTCTATCGTGTCGGATAGAGATCCGAGATTCATCTCGCGATTTTGGAAGAAATTGCAAGAAGCTTTGGGTACCAAGCTGCATTTTAGCACCGCTTTTCATCCCCAAACCGATGGTCAATCCGAGCGGATAATTCAGATACTCGAGGATATGCTGAGATGCTGCATCCTTGAGTTTAGTGGTTCATGGGAATGGTATGTACCTTTGATTGAATTCGCTTACAACAATAGTTTTCAATCAAGTATTAAGATGGCACCTTACGAGGCTTTGTACGGTCGTAAATGCCGTACACCATTGTTTTGGACCGAGCTCGGTGAAAGTAAAATTTTCGGAGTTGATTTGATTAAAGATGCCGAACAGAAAGTAAAGGTAATCCGTGAAAGTCTGAAAGCAGCCACAGATCGTCAGAAATCGTATGCGGATTTGAAACGAAAAGACATTGAATATCAGGTGGGAGATAAAGTGTTTCTTAAAGTTTCGCCTTGGAAAAAGGTACTTAGGTTTGGCCGTAAGGGCAAGTTGAGCCCGAGATTCATTGGGCCGTACGAAATCTCCGAACGAGTGGGGCCAGTTGCGTATAGATTGATTTTGCCCCCTGAGCTTGAAAAGATCCACGACGTCTTTCATGTTTCGATGCTTCGACGCTATAGATCTGATCCATCGCACATAATTAGCCCATCAGAGGTTGAAATTCAAGCCGATATGAGTTATGAAGAAGAACTGATGCGTATCCTAGCTCGTGAAGTGAAGGAGTTACGAAACAAAAGAGTTCCGCTAGTAAAGGTGTTATGGCTCAAACACGGGATCGAGGAAGCTACTTGGGAAACCGAGAGCTCGATGAAAGAACGATATCCAAACCTATTTACCGGTAAGATTTTCGGGGACGAAAATTTCTTAAGTGGGGGAGAGTTGTGACAGCCCAAAATTGACCCTAGTCGGGAAGTGGTTTCGGGACCACAAAACCGAGTCTTATAAATAATTAAAGATTATATTCTGTGTTTATGATGTGCGTAAATGCTTGTGTGATAGTTCCATACTTTAATTTGGTCAGTGTATGTGGAATTTATTAGTAGGGACTTATGTGAGACAATTTAGAAATATGCTAGGCAAGTGTTCAAGTGGCCCATTAATATATGTGGGAAAGTGTTTGTCCTTGCATGTCAAATTAGCCAAATTAAAGCATAGTGGCTGGCCATGCTATGGGTGGAAACATGTCACCAACATGTTATGCTAGTGATGTATGCTAAGAAAAATAAAATAAAGAGCATGGTAATTAAACAATGAAAAGGAAGGGTGATGAAAAAAAAATGGTCTCATCCATACCCCCCCTTGTTGCCGTGAGTTGAGGAAAGAAAACAAAAAAAAAATGTGTTCATTCTTGAACACCTTTGGCCGAATAGAGGAAAGAAAGGAAGGGGAAGAGCTTGAGAAAATCGGCTATGGTGGTTTGCTAGACTAAGGTATGTTTGATGTTGTTCTTGAGATGCATGCATGTTTTAGTAGTTGACTTGAGTTCTAAAAACCCATGGTTCAATTTTGTGGATTGATGATGATTTTGTGTTTTGCCATTGATGAGTGCTTGAGCTTTTTGATAGTTGTTGATGAAAAGTGAAAGATATGTTAAAGATTAATATGTTAAATTAAGGCTTGGTAAGCTAGCTATTAAGGTGAAATGCTAATGTTAGTATTTGATTTGGTAATAATCTGTTTGGGGACAGCAGCAGTAAGGTGATTTTGGAAAATCGCCATAATTTGTAGGAGTTGAATTAGAAGCTGAGTGAATTATGCCATTAAAGCTTGAAGAGTCTATTTTCTTACAAAAGAAACTATAAAAACAAAAGAGTTACCGATCTTGAGATATTTGAAGTATTGTGGGGCTGAGTCAAAATGACTACTAGATTCCCTGTTCTGTTTTTAGGAAATCATTATAAATTGTAAAAAAATGATTATAAGATAAAATTTATATGCTTAGACTCCTTAATGAGTCTAGTTTCAAATGAGATCAAATACAACACATTTTGAATTCTGTAAAATGAGAAATTTGATTCGTAGTGAAGAGTGGTCAGAATAGTCAAACAGTGAAACAGGGGAAACTTTAAGAAAAATCTGGTATTGATTGGCCAAGCCAAAAATTCTGAAAATTTTATGGATGGAAGATATACGAGTCTATATTCAGGGAAAATTAACGGCTAGTGATTTGGAGTTTTGTAGCTCCAGTTATAAACAATTTAGCGACTACTGCTCAGGAAAACAGCTCGTAGTGAATATGTGATTTTGTTGTAAACATTAATGAAAATTTGCCAATGAGTTATTTATTGACTATTATAAAGCTTACTATAATCTATGTGTGTGAAGGTCAAATCAATATATATATTATTCTGAAAGTAATACTTGAATAGTCGATTAATGACTATTTTAAATTTTGTTGAACTTAAGCTCAAGAGCAAAAGGGAACTAGATCCGATAAAGGCAAAGAAAAGATCACTGAGTAGTCGAGTTGGAACCGTCTTACCCAACACAAGGTAAGTCATTAAGCATGTAGTTGGTATTATTTCAAATGGTCATAATGTTTATGTATTGATGCTGAATGGAATGAATAAATATACATATATATATATGCATGTACGTATGTGATGATGAAATTGTTGAATGAAAAGAAAAGAGGTAAGATGTACTGAGTTGTTGATCTCGGCAGTAAACGTGCGGGTATAACCATTTATGACCATGAGATTGGCGCTAAGTGCGCGGGATTAAATTGTACAGCACTAAGTGTGCGATTTGACTATGTTGCACTAAGTGTGCGAAATGAATATGATGCACTAAGTGTGCGAATTGACCATGCGGCACTAAGTGTGCGAGTTTGACTATGTAGCACTAAGTGTGCGATTTGATTACGTAGCACTAAGTGTGCGAGTTGATTATATAGCACTGAGTGTGCGGACTCAATATGCATTCGTGAATCATTATGGACACTATGTGTGCGACACTATTGAGTCGATCGCGGACAGCGGATCGGGTAAGTGTCTTGAGTACATGGCTAATAGGTGCTATGCTTATACTTGGTGTTGAGCTCGGTAAGTTTGAACCTATGTGACAACTATACTTGAAGTCACGTACATAAAATTTATCGTAGGATGGGTGAAAGGCCGTTTAGTCGTTTGATTGTAACGAAAATAAATTGATTTATGAAAATGCTTCAATGTCCTATTGATGAGTATATGGAATGTGAATGCATGAATTGATATGAAATTGAATCGATAGGTTGGAGGAACTATGGTATGGTTCGGAATGGATGGAGTAATTAGCCTCGTTCCATTTTGTTTTCTCTTGTGATAATGTTATTGATGGATGGTAGTGCATAGCTTATGACTTACTGAGTTATAAACTCACTCGGTGTTTCCTTGTCACCTATTCTAGGTTTCTTGGACACATCTCTTTTTGCGTGATCGGGCCGTCATCGAAGTCATCACACCGGATAGCAAGTTTTGGTACTTTCTTCTTAGTTGGCTTAGAAGAACATTTTGGCATGTATAAGCTATTACGTTGTGTTTGAACTTTGGCATGTAAACTTTAAGCCATGCGAAAATGGCACGAATGTTCGATTGAGTTGGATCAAGGGTAGGCATGAAATGGACCTAGTTACTTTCGTAACAGATGCTGGCAGCAGCAGTGTCATGAGATTGAAAAATCACTAAAAATAGTAGGAGTGGAATTAATTGATGAATAAATTATGTAATCGAAGCTCGATGAGTCTGTTTTCATGAGGAAGTAACGAAAAGATCATATGGGCAGTATATTAAGAGATAATCAGATTTTTGTGGGACAGGGCCAGAACGGTTTCTGGATTCCCTGCTCCGACTTTGGAAATTCATTATAAATTAACCAGAGATAATTAGGGGTCGTACCATATATGTATAGATTCCTCTCTGAGTATATTTTTCATAGAAACAAACGCCATCAGTATTGAAGCCCCGTGCAGGGAGATATCCAAGTCGTAATGGGCAAAGGTCAGTGTAGTCGACCCCTGCAACATGGGAGACTTTGACTAATAAACTGTACTAATTGGCCCGACCAAAAATTCTAGAAAAAAATACATAGATGGGCACATGAGTCTAGTTTCTGGGAAAAATTACAAAACTGATTTTCGAGTTACGAAACTCAAGATATGATTTTTAAAACGACCAGTACACAGATTGGGCAGTGTCTGGAAAATAAATTTTATAAGGGGTTAAAGTCAGTTAACACCTCGTGTTCGACTCCGGTGTCGGTTTCGGGTTCGGGGTGTTACAAGATCAATTAAGAAGCATCTTATTTAATAAAGTTCAATAACTAACTCATGTATTAAAACTTTAAGATAAGTTAAATTAATTGATCAGCAACTTATTTATTAAACTAAAACAAGTTAATTAAAAGAAACAAATTCAGCTTGCAATAAATTGCAAGTAACGCCTTTTGAACGGTTTGAAGGACGACTATCAAATCCGGCCACTCCCTCTTCCCAAGCTCGTTCCACATAGCTTGCTATTGCATTTCGAAATCTCTTAACTCGTGATTGAGTTATTGGTCCTCGTGGCAGCTCAATGGATTCGGTAGTAATTTCCCGGGCTAAGGTTGCATCATTCCCCCCTCTTCGAGGCGATTTGCTCCCAAATCGTCACCTACATCGAAAAGAGATAAATCAGCAACATTAAAAGTAGCACTAACCCCATACTCACTAGGTAAATCTAACTTATAAGCGTTATCATTAATTCTCTCCAAGACTTGAAAAGGTCCATCTCCTCGTGGTAATAGTTTGGATCGTCTTTGAACGGGAAATCTCTCCTTGCGCATGTGAATCCAAACCCAATCACCAGGTTCAAATATTACTCGTTTACGGCCCTTGTTAACTTGATGTGCATATTGCTCCGTTCTTCGTTCAATATTATCCCTAACTCGCTGATGTAATTGTTTCACAAAATCTGCCTTTTTCTTTCCATCTACATGCACCAATTTATCAAAAGGTAAAGGTAATAAATCCAATGGAGTTAAGGGATTAAATCCATACACTACCTCAAATGGTGAAAACTTGGTAGCTGAATGTACCGATCGATTGTATGCAAATTGAATGTGAGGTAGACACTCCTCCCAAGTTTTTAAATTCTTACGTATAATGGCCCGCAGTAGTGTTGACAGAACTCTATTAACAACCTCTGTTTGGCCATCAGTTTGGGGATAACTTGTTGTGGAAAATAATAGCTTAGTTCCAATCTTTCCCCATAAAGTCCTCCAAAAGTGGCTGAGAAATTTAGTGTCTCGATCCGAAACAATGGTTCTTGGAATTCCATGCAATCGTACAATCTCCCTAAAAAATAGATTGGCAACATTTAAAGCATCGTCAGTTTTGTTACATGCAATGAAATGAGCCATTTTTGAAAACCGATCAACTACAACAAACACAGAATCTTTGCCATTCTTTGTTCTAGGAAGACCCAAAACAAAGTCCATAGAAATATCCATCCATGGCATTTCTGGAATCGGTAATGGAGTATAGAGTCCATGTGGCTAGACCTTTGATTTCGCCTTCTTGCAAACAATACAGCGATTGCACACTTTAGCCACATCTCGTTTCATCTTTGGCCAATAAAAGTGTTCTTGAAGAACGGCCAAAGTTTTGGCAATACCAAAATGTCCCATTAAACCCCCACTATGTGCTTCATGAACCAGCAAATTTCTAGTTGATCCTTGGGGTATGCACAACATATTTTCTCGAAATAGGAATCCATCTTGCTGATAGTACCTGTCATACGCACCTTGCACACATAACTTGTAAACTTCTCCAAAATCAGAATCATCAGTATATAATTCCTTTAAATAAGCAAAACCAAGTAACTTAACATCCAAATAATTTAAAAGAGCATACCTTCGTGATAAAGCATCTGCAACGATATTTTCCTTACCTTACTTATACTTAATCACATATGGAAAGGATTCTAAGAATTCTACCCATTTTGCATGTCGTTTGTTAAGCTTAGTTTACCCTCTCAAATGTTTCAAAGCCTCATGGTCCGTGTGTATAACGAACTCCTTAGGCCAAAGGTAATGCTGCCATGTTTCTAATGCACGTATCAATGCGTACATTTCTTTGTCATATGTGGGATAATTGAGCGTAGCTCCATTAAGTTTCTCGCTAAAATAAGCCACCGGTCGCCCATCTTGCGTTAAAACCGCA
Source organism: Gossypium hirsutum (assembly GCF_007990345.1). Classification (NCBI taxonomy): domain Eukaryota; kingdom Viridiplantae; phylum Streptophyta; class Magnoliopsida; order Malvales; family Malvaceae; genus Gossypium; species Gossypium hirsutum. Next base: position 31,712,266 of record NC_053449.1, read on the forward strand.
CCTATTCCTATTCCAGAAGCATCATATTCTACCTCGAAAATTTTGTTAAAATTCGACAAACATAAAAGTGGAGCATTAGTCAAGCAATCTTTGATTTTAACAAAAGCAGATTCTTGTTCATCAGACCAAATAAAAGGTGAATTTTTTTTGATAATACCGGTTAATGGGGCAGCAAGAGTGCTAAAATTCGGTACAAACCTCCTATAGAAGCTTGCAAGGCCATGAAAGCTTCTAACTTGGCTGATGTTATTCGGTCGTGGCCATTCTTGTATTGCTTTAATCTTCTCTTGGTCCACCTCTAATCCATTCGCACTTACAACAAAACCTAGAAAAACAACTTTGTCAGTACAAAAGTTACATTTCTTAAGGTTTGCATACAATACTTCCTTTCGTAAAACCTTCAAAATAGCATGCAAATGTTCAAGATGTTCAGTTAATGATTTGCTGTAAATTAAAATATCATCAAAATAAACTACGCAAAAACGACCAATGAATGACCTCAAAACGTGGTTCATCAAACTCATGAAAGTACTCGGTGCATTGGTGAGGCCAAAAGGCATCACTAACCACTCATACAAACCGTATTTAGTCTTAAACGCAGTCTTCCACTCGTCCCCCTCCCGCATACGAATTTGATGATACCCGCTTTTCAGATCAATCTTAGAGAACAATTTTGCTCCACTAAGCTCGTCTAACATATCATCAAGTCTAGGAATGGGATGTCGGTATTTGACGGTAATTTTGTTGATAGCTCGGCAATCTACGCACATCCTCCATGAACCATCTTTTTTAGGCACCAACAGAACGGGAACTGCACATGGACTTAAACTCTCCCGTATATAGCCTTTTTCCATTAATTCTGCCATTTGTCGTTGCAACTCTTTAGTTTCCTCTGGGTTGCTTCGATAAGCTGGTTGATTTGGAATTGTAGCTCCGGGAATAAAGTCTATTTGGTGTTCAATACCTCGAAAAGGAGGCAATCCACTTGGCACATCTTCCGGGAAAACGTCTTTGAATTCCTGAAGCAAAGAAACAATAGACAAAGGTAAAGAATTATCAAGTTCGTTAGCATCAAATAAGCATTCCTTGTACATAAGTACAAGTACGGGTTGATGCAACAACAATGATTTTCTTATCTCTTTTTCTCTCGCAAATACGCTCATTTTACCACTCTCAATTTCTTTTTGACTTTCTTGTTCCTCTCGTACTTTTACCTCCACTCCCTCAATTTTTTCTTTCTTTTTTCATTTTTCTTGTCTCTCTCTTTTTCAATCTTTTCCTTCAACTTCAATTGATCTTGGTACACTTGCTTTGGAGTCAATGGCGCTAAAGTTACATTCTTGCCTCGATGCTTGAATGTATAATGATTTGTATAACCATCATAGATCACGCGCCTATCAAACTGCCATGGACGTCCCAAAAGTAGATGTCCCGCATGCATAGGAACTACATCGCACACCACTTCATCTTGGTACTTTCCAATAGAAAATGCCACCACAGCTTGTTTTGTTACTTTCAGCTCACCTCCATCATTTAGCCATTGCAACTTGTATGGAGTTGGATGTTTAGTTGTAACCAAACCTAGCTTTTCCACCAACATAATACTAGCTACATTAGTACAGCTACCACCATCAATGATCATACTACATACCTTGCCTTGAATGTGGCATCGAGTGTGAAAAATATTCTCCCTTTATTGATCAGTTTCAACACTTTGAATACTGAGGCTACGCTTTACGACAAGAATTTCTCCTTCAACGGGTAACTCTAAATCTTCATCATCGGATGGCATTTCAGGTTCATTTTCATCCTCTTCCTCCGACTCAACTTCTCCATCAGCTCTTATCACCATAATTCATCGATTGGGACATTGACTAGCTATGTGCCCTCGGCCTTGACACTTGAAACATCTTATGTCTCTCGTGCGATGTGGCGCTTGCTCATTTTTATTTCGACTTGTCTCTCCAATGGGTTGATTTGATTTAACTGCTACAGTCGGCTCTTTTGTTCTAACAGGGGGTTTGTTGACTCCTTGATTCCATTTGTTGGTTGAAGAATTGGCATAGGGTCTACTAACTCCTTTTCGCTTAAGTTGCTTTTCAACCTTAATCGCCATGTGAACCATGTCCATCACTTTAACATAGTGTTGTAGTTCAACTATGTTGGCAATGTCACGGTTTAAACCCGCAAGGAACCTAGCCATGGTTGCCTCTCGATCCTCCTCGATATCAGCTCGAATCATCGCTATCTCCATCTCCTTATAATAATCTTCAACACTTCTATTTCCTTGAGTAAGGTTTTGAAGTCGTTGATAAAGATCTCGATGGTAGTATGATGGAATAAATCTTTGCCACATGACTGATTTCATTTCTCCCCAAGTAGAGATGGGTCTTTCACCATTTCGTCGTCGACTAGTTACAAGCTGGTCCCACCACACTATGGCATAATCAGAAAACTCAATTGCCGCGAGTTTCACCTTTTTACTCTCCGAATAGTTGTGGCAATCAAAAACAAGCTCAATCTTCTTTTCCCACTCCAAATAAGCTTCAGGGTCATTCTTACCTTGGAATGGTGGAATTGTCATCTTGATATTCTTAAGATTGTCATCTGGTCGTTCACGATCTCTAGGACCTCGTTGTCGTTGACGGCCTCGACGTCTTACACTTTGGGCAGATGAGTGATCACTTTCTTGTCCACTTGCTTCATAAGGATCTTGAATTGGACGTTCTCGCTCTTGTCTTGCATCTTCTGGAGTCATCTCACGTTGTTCTCGTCTCTCGACTCAATATAATCGATCTTCAATTGGTTCAAGTTTTCTATCAAATAATCGCTCCATCTCTCGCATAATTGCTTGAAGGGTAAGATCTGGCACTCCTCCTCCAACATTTCTTACGGGACGGAACCCTCCTTCCACATTTTGATTTCTTTCCGGCCTTCGTGACATTTTTTTTAAAATGAACTCACAACAAAGAATCTCACTATCCACTCACAAAGAAATCTCACTTCCTTGGCTTTTATACTCTCGAATAAACTCACCACTCTCTTGCCTCTTTCCACTCACTCCTCTTCTCTAAGTTCTTAGGAATTATTTAAACTTAAAAGCAGTTGTTGTGGGTCGGCTTACAACCTTGATGTTTGGGCTTGGTAAGAATATTGTAGGACAAAGGAAAGTAGGCTTGAATCAAGAAATGAAAGGTTGGATGTGGCGAAATAGTAGAAGGTAGTAATAACTATAATTTGGGCAGCAAACAACAACAAAATTTCAAAACTAGCTTCTTCTTTTTTTCACGAAAATTTTTTTTTTCACGAATTTTTTTTCACGAATTTTTTTTTTCAACTTGATATCCAATCTCTTGAGTTTGAATGGAAACCAATTTTTTTTTGATTTTTTTTTTGATTTTTTTTGAAAATTTTTTTTGAAGAAACTACTATACCGTATTGTCGACAATGTCGATTCTTACTCCAAATTCGCTAGCTCTGATACCAATTTGATACGAACTCGTCTCGTGATGTTTTGAGTCGTATGTGTTGCCCAATCGTGAATTGAGTAAGGATGGATTCGTTTTGGTTTTAATATGAAACAAAATAGAGATAATGGCTTCAAACAAAGGTAATAAACAAAATAAAGAGGAAACAATAACAAATTAATTGGCTAAGACCGAAAATGAACCAACAATAACGAATTGTTGACCCGAATCTCAAAATGGTCTTTAGGTGTTTTCGGTTAAAGGAAACAGGAAAGGAACCTTGACCCACTATCAACTATGATAGGAACCAAAGGTATATTGAACGCCACACCAAAGGTGATAAGTTCAGCAACAAAGAAAAGATGGACGCCACAAGCTATGCTTGATAAGTCAAATCAATTCCGAAAGAACAAAGAGAATTGGATAGCTCACAATTCAAATATTTCATCTATATTCAGCAAAAAGTTTAATTAAAGAAGCATAATTTAAAGAACTTAATTTATGCATCAGTAAATAATCCTAGGAACTAGATCAATTAAGAAGCATCTTATTTAATAAAGTTCAATAACTAACTCATGTATTAAAACTTTAAGATAAGTTAAATTAATTGATCAGCAACTTATTTATTAAACTAAAACAAGTTAATTAAAAGAAACAAATTCAGCTTGCAATAAATTGCAAGTAACGCCTTTTGAACGGTTTGAAGCACGACTATCAAATCCGGCCACTCCCTCTTCCCAAGCTCGTTCCACATAGCTTGCTATTGCATTTCGAAATCTCTTAGCTCGTGATCGAGTTATTGGTCCTCGTGGCAGCTCAATGGATTCGGTAGTAATTTCCCGGGCTAAGGTTGCATCAACACCACTTCATCTTGGTACTTTCCAATAAAATATGCTACCACAGCTTGTTTCATTACTTTCAGCTCACCTCCATCATTTAGCCATTGCAACTTGTATGGAGTTGGATGTTTAGTTGTAGCCAAACCTAGCTTTTTCACCAACATAATACTAGCTACATTAGTACAGCTACCACCATCAATGATCATACTACATACCTTGCCTTGAATGTGGCATCGAGTGTGAAAAATATTCTCCCTTTGTTGATCAGTTTCAACACTTTGAATGCTGAGGCTTCGCTTCACCACAAGAATTTCTCCTTCAACGGGTAACTCTAAATCTTTCTCTTCATCATCGAATGGCATTTCAAGTTCATTTTCATCCTCTTCCTCCGACTCAATTTCTCCATTAGCTCTTATCACCATAATTCGTCGATTGGGACATTGACTAGCTATGTGCCCCCGGCCTTGACACTTGAAACATATTATGTCTCTCGTGCGATTTGGCACTTGCCCATTTTTATTTCGACTTGTCTCTCCAACAGGCTGATTTGATTTAGCTACTACAATCGGCTCCTTTGTTCTAACAGGGAGTTTGTTGACTCCTTGACTCCATTTGTTGGTTGAAGAATTGGCATAAAGTATACTAACTCCTTTTCGCTTAAGTTTCTTTTCAACCTTAATCGCCATGTGAACCATGTCCATCACTTCAACGTAGTGTTGTAATTCAACTATGTTGGCAATGTCATGGTTTAAACCCACAAGGAACCTAGCCATGGTTGCCTCTCGATCCTCCTCGATATCAACTCGAATCATCGCTATCTCCATCTCCTTATAATAATCTTCAACACTTCTATTTCCTTGAATAAGGTTTTAAAGTTGTTGATAAAGATCTCGATGGTAGTACGATGGAATAAATCTTTTCCGCATGACTGATTTCATTTCTCCCCAAGTAGAGATGGGTCTTTCACCATTTCGTCGTCGACTTGTTACAAGTTGGTCCCACCACACTATGGCATAATCAAAAAACTCAATTGCCTCGAGTTTCACCTTTTTACTCTCCGAATAGTTGTGGCAATCAAAAACAAGCTCAATCTTCTTTTCCCACTCCAAATAAGCTTCAGGGTCATTCTTACCTTGGAATGGTGGAATTGTCATCTTGATATTCTTAAGATTGTCATCTGGCCGATCACGATCTCTAGGACCTCATTGTTGTTGACGGCCTCGACGTCATACACTTCGGGCAGATGAATGTTCACTTTCCGTTCGCTTGCTTCATAAGGATCTTGGATTGGACGTTCTCGCTCTCGTTTTGTACCTTCCGGAGTCATCTCAGGTGGTTCTCATGTCTCAACTCGATATAGACGATCTTTTATTGGTTCAAGTTTTCTATCAAATAATCGCACCATCTCTTGCATAATTGCTTGAAGGGTAAGATCTGGCACTCCTCCTCCAACATTTCTTATGGGACGGAACCCTCATTCCATATTTTGATTTCTTTCCGGACTTCGTGACATTTTTTTAAGATCTCTCAACAAAAAAAATCCTCACTATTCACTCTCAAAGAAATCTCACACACTTGGCTTTTATGCTCTCTAATAAACTCACTACTCTCTTGCCTCTTTCCACTTACTCCTCCTCTCTAAGTTCTTAGGAATTATTTAAACTTAAAGGTCAGTTGTTGTGGGTCGGCTTACAAACTTGATGTTTAGGCTTGGTAAGAATATTGTAGGACAAAGGAAGGTAGCCTTGAAACAAAGAAATGAAAAGGCTGGGTGTGGCGAAATAGTTGAAGGTAGTAATGACTAAAATTTGGGCAGCAAACAAAAACAAAATTTCAAAACTAGCTTCTTTTTTTCACAATTTTTTTTCACGAAATTTTTTTTCACAACTTGTTATCCAATCTTTTGAGTTTGAATGGAAACTATTTTTTTTTCAAATTTTTTTCGAGAAACTACTATACCGTAATGCCGACAACGTCAATTCTTACTTCAAATTTGCTAGCTCTGATACCAATTTGATACGAACTCGTTTCGTGATTGATTCGAGTCGTTAGTGATGCCCGATCTTGAATTGAGTAGAATAGATTCATTTCAGTTTTAAAGAAACAAAATAGAGATAATGGCTTCAAGCAAAGATAATAAAAAAATAGATAAGAAACAATAACAAATTAATTGGCTAAGACCAAGAATGAACCAACAATAATGAATTGTTGACCCGAGTCTCAAAATGGTTCTTAGGTGTTTTTCCGTTTAAAGAAACAGCAAGGAACCTTGACCTACTATCAACTATGATAAGAACCAAAGGTATATTGAACGCCATACCAAAGGTGATAAGTTCAGCAAACAAAGAAAAGATAGACGCCACAAGCTATACTTGAGAAGTCAAATCAATTCCGTAAGAACAAAGAGAATTGAATAAGTCACAATTCAAATATTTCATCTATATTCAGCAAAACTACTTTTTTTAAGGCTGGTTACAAATATTTATAATGTTAGAACAAGGCGACCGAATGGTCAAGAACATCCAACTTATTGTGCCATAAAAACTCATGTCTTTTCTTATGCTTGAACCAAATAAATCCTTCCATAAAATCACTTCAATTCAGCTGATTTGAATGTCTTTAAAGGCTTAAAAATGACTCTTGAGTTGTCCTTGGCCTGCTGAATAAACACCATCTTTTAACCAGATCCTTAATGACATTTTAAGGCTTGATTAAATTCTCTTGAAAGCTCCAAAAAAAACTGCTGGAAGAAGAAGGGTTGCTGCCAAATTTTAAAGGGCATAAAATGCTCTTTAAAAACTCCTTTAATGATGTTTAAGCTTCCTTAATAACAGTCCCGTTAATTGTAACTGAAAATAACTTGAACAGCCACTTAATTCAATGTAAAACAGCCTTGAATTGTAACCACTATGAGCTGAAAAGTCACCTGCAATAAACACATTAAAATGAGTTTATTAAACACATGAAAACACTTATTATTCATAACACACATTAAACTTACTTAAATAAATGAACTAAAACATATATGCAATAATTATTCCAGCAACTAGTTTAATTAAAGAAGCATAATTAAAATAACTTAATTTATGCATCAATAAATAATCCTAGGAATTAGATCAATTAAGAAGCATCTTATTTAATAAAGATCAATAACTAACTCATTTATTAAAACTTAAGATGAGTTAAATTAATTAATCAGCAACACATTTATGAAACTAAGATAAGTTTAATTTAAAAAAACAAATTCAGCTTTCAATAAATTGCAAGTGATGCCTATTGAACGGTTCGAAGCACAACTATCAAATTCGGCTACTTGCTCTCTCCAAGCTCGTTCCACATAGCTTGATATTGCATTTCGAAATCTCTTAACCCGTGATCGAGTTATTGGCCCTCGTGGCAACTCAATGGATTCGGTAGTAATTTCCCGGGCTAAGGTCACATCACGTGTATGACACATGGCCATGTGACATGGCCATGTGTTCCACGTATCTTTTAAAGAATTCAAGTTAGTATGCTCACACAGCCTAGCACACGGGCGTGTGGCTTGGTCGTGTGGCACAAGTCAGTGAGTTACACGGGCACGGACATGAGCTGGGACACGGTCGTGTATCACTATTTCAAATGCCCACATGGCCTAAGACACAAGAGTGTCTCTTGGCCGTGTGAGTCACATGGCCTGGCACACGACCTGTGACCCCTACAATTTTGAAAATTTTATAAGTTTTGAAAAAATTCTCTGAATTTTTGATTTAGTCCCGGTTTGTTTTTAAGGTGTATTTTGGGCCTCAAGGGCTCGTTTTAGAGACAATATGCATAACTATGATTGGTTTCTTACATGAATGCTATATATAAGGAAATATTTTAATTTTCTATCCATTTAAATTGTAAACTTTGGTAATAGTCTGTAACATTATTCCAGCGACAGATTCAGGTTTGGGGTGTTATACTTTTGACCATACAAAGCCCCGATTTGTTTTTAACTATTGTTGTATGCAAATTCAACTTACGATAGAAATCTCTCCTAGTTACCTTCAAATTCTAGAACACAGCATCGAAGCATATCCTCAAGTAACTGAATCACTTGCTTGGATTGACTATCAGTTTGAGTATGGAATGCAGTACTAAAATGAAAATGAGTACCTAGAGCTTCGTGTAACGTTCTCCAAAATCAAGATGTAAATTGCGGATCTCTATTGAAAATAATGGAAACTGGCACACCATGCAATCTAATGATCTTAACCACATACAGCTCGGCTAATCTCTCGAGTGAAAAATCTGTACACACTAGAATCAAATGTGTGGATTTCGTTAAATGATCAACAATAACCCAAACAAAATCTTTCTTTCTTAGAGATAGAGGTAGTACCGATACGATATTCATTGTGACACGTTCCCATTTCCACTCTAGAATCATCACTGGCTGTAATAAACTAGAAGGTACCTGATGTTCAACTTTAACTTGCTGACAAACTAAACATTTTGATACGAACTCAGAAATCTCTCGTTTCATACCTGGCCACCAATAATTTGTTTCAAATCACCGTACATTTTTTTACTACCAGGATGAATAGACAAGCTACTACTATGAGCTTCTTGTAAGATTTTTTGAATAAGATCAAAATTTCTCAGAACACAAATTCTGTCTTTGAAGTACAAACTACCATCAGAACCAATATGAAAATCTGAATCAGGTGTCGTCTTAATCTGTTTCTGTTTAGAAATCAAAACATCAATACATTTCTAAGCTTCGTAAATCTATTGCAAAAACATCAGTCTAGCTTTTAATCCAGCTAAAATCAAACCATCATCAATCAATGTCAACCGCGTATTCAAAGCTCACAAAAAAATAAAGATTTTCTACTCAAAGCATCAGCAACAACATTAGCATTTCCTGGATGATAATCAATGATCAAACCATAGTCTTTCAATAACTCGAGCCATCTATGCTATCTCAAATTCAAATCTTTCTCTGACATTAAGTACTTCAACTTTTGTGATCCGTAAAGATATGATATTTTTCCCCGTACAAATGTTGTCACCTAATCTTCAAAGCAAATACAATCACTGCATGCTCTAAATCATGCATTGGATAATTATTTTCATACGGTTTCAACTATCTATTAATTTATGTGCAAGAATGAAAACAGTGAAATGTTTTGACTTAGGGGTACGAAGCTCCTTAGCTATCCTAGAGTTCCCTAGTTTGAATCCCCTTGTTCTCATATTTTTTAATTAATTTTTTTGCACATATTTAACATGTGCATTGAACCTTTGCTGTCCACCCCTATAGTTGCCCCAAAAGGTGTGATTCCCTTCCTCCTTTAGCAAGTCAAACTTACCATAAGTTGTAAGACACATCCCCCTTTTCACTCCTTGTCTCACTCCCTTGTCAAAACCTCTTTTCTTGCCAAAATGTTGTGATTCATTAAACCTAGTCATAGCTGACCAACCTACACACACCCTTGCCATCCCTTACCTTCATTTTCACCATATTCTTTCATTTTTTTTCATTTTTTCTTCATCTTCTTTCTCTCTCAAATTGAAAAAGAGTCACCACCATCTTCCTTTAATTTTTGTTCTTCAACCACCACAACCAACCTTCCACCACCATCAAGTGACCTCCTAATCACCTTAAATACCACCCTCTCACTCCTCCTTCCTTCCATAATTGTGCGCTGTCGTAACCACAGAAGCAAACCACCGTGGATTTTCTCCTCATCCACCTATTTCTCTTCTCTTCTCTCCTTTTTCTTCTGAACTTTGGTGACTAAACCCTTCTCCCTTTTATATTTTTCTCACCATCGTCAAATCGCCACCACCGTCGGATTGCCACCACCGGTTATCAATTTTTTTTCCTTTTTGCTTCCTCTTTCTTTTGCCAATTCCTTAGTGAATAAAACTCACATTTTCTATCACTTTATCGAGTTTTTTAGATCACTCAAAATCGTCGATCTCATTCCATTCTCAATCCTTCAATCATCTCGTATTAAATCAAGTGTAAGTGAGGTTTTTTTTATTTGTAAATCCTTCATTTAGAAACACCATGGTTGGTCGAATGGTATAGTGTTTTATTGTGATCAAAATATTTTATTATTCATTTATCATAGCAGTAATGCGATTTTGTAACAACTTGAAGGACCAAACGATGCCAACCCAAGAAATCCTTAGTGAGTTGACAAGTACATTTAAACCAAGTCTCAATTTAAGGGTAAGTGATGGTGAGAACTATTTTCAATTATTAAAACTTGAAATATTAAAACAAATCTGATAGATTTAGAACTAAAGAAAGTTTTGGTGCGATAGATTCATCTACCGGCATAAATCCAAGCGAAACCTCTTCTAGTAGGATTGTGGCCATCGGATCTACGATTTAAGGTGTGGGATCTAAATCTTTGATTTGAGTATAATCTACCATTATTTTATTATTAAATAAAAAGCTATTAAATAATTATTTGAGAGTACCTAAGTACTCAAAGCGAAGCTGAAAAACTCATCAAAAGGGAAATTCCATGTGTTCCTAAAATTATTAGTTCATGAAATCTATAATTCATGATGTGTTGATGTATGTAATGATGACATGTGTGCAAATCTCATCAGTATGTTATGTGATACATGACTTAATTGATATGTGATGATTTAAATATGTGTTATATATGCATGTCTGTGATGAGATCCATGATTTAATATGAAAATATATTAAAGCATGCTAACGTGAATAAAAAGTGAATAATATGTGATATATGAGCATGTTTACATGCAAATGTGTAAAACTGAGAAATATGCGTTAAGTGAGATTATGATCATGACTACATGCGAAAATTTATTAAATGTGTTAAATTTGAAAATGACCATATCACATCTATGGGGTGGGTATTGTGAAAGGTGGAAGTTATGTGGTAGCTTATCTGTGATTATGTGGTCGTTATCGATAATTATGTGGTGGCTTGTCCATAATGTGTTATCTGGTCGTTTATCGGCATTTATGTGCTGGTTTGTCCACATATGGTGTGTTATTGGATGGACGGGTTCTGGGGAACTCGATATTGGTGTGTAGCAGAGATGGATAGAAAAATTCTTCAAAATGTGCATTGTTACATAAGCATGTCTCTATATACTCATGTATGTGTGTTGGTGATGATATGAGATTTCCGATAAAATTATATATATGTTGAAATGGATGTGTTTAATTGTTGTGTTGAAATGCATGTTATAAATATTATGTAATGATCTCACACTGAGCCTTTTAAAGGTCACCCACATTACTTGTGTGTTTCAGATAATCTTCGTGGTTAGGGCTCAAATTTAGTCATCGGAGGAGCTCCTAGAATAATGATTTCTTGGTTATGGATTTTTAAAATAATTTGGGACTTTTATGGACTATATGAGTTTATTTTGGATTTGATTATGGACTCTAATTTGGGTTTGTCTTAATAAATTTTTAGGACTTTATTTTCAGTTGTGGACTGTGGCATAGGAATTTCTATTTTGATATTTTTGGGAAATATTGCATGGATTGTTTATATAGGATTTTTTTTCTTTTAAATAATCGTTAAACATTTTAAAAATTATTAGTCGTTGTAATTATGTTTTAAAAACTAAGTTATAATACAAGTAATTTTAAATAAAAATGAACAAATTAATTTCTATTGAAAGAACATATTTTCAAAATAACATGTTATGAGGAAAAATGGATTTTTCTTATGAAAACATTTTGGCCATCTTCATGGCCTATGTAATTACTCAGATTAGGCTATAACGTCTAGGCCCAGTTTGAGGGGTTATATTATCCACCCTTATGGTAAGTTTTGGATAAGTTTTGATAATTCTTTGGTAAGTAACTCTATGAAAAAGGTTACAACACATCTAAATTTAATGTGGTTGTGTAAGATCTATGATGTAATTGAATAAGTCTAATAGGTATTTCTTGAAAAGAAGTGTGTATCTATATGTTCTAGGAGATTATCCACCATGATAATCTGTTAGCTTGGGATTTGGGGGTATTCGTAGATATGAATGAGATAAGTATTAATCTAGTTTACCTTTAAAATGTAAGATTGAATCTGAAGTTGTTAGGAATTTCTCCATATCTGAGTTGTACTATATCTCCTTTTGGAATCATATAGAAACTAAGTTACTGTTATCCTAAGTATTTGGGGTTTTGAAATAAAGTTATGTGGAATTCATCAGATTGATCTGTATAGTTTAATGTTAGTAAGAGATTGTATGGTATTGAACAAGAATATGATTTTATTAGTACACTGATAGTCTTCAGATCTGCATGAGTATCCGCAAAAAGTGTATGTATCCACCAATGATCAGTATCTATGAATAACCATTCTAGGTTAAGAGTAAGAGTGATGGGATGATTTGTAAGAAGTTGGCTCTGAAAATGGAATGCTAAGCATGGAAGTTGGTGTAAGTGAGCTTGAAATCGTGAAAGTATTTGCCAAAATAGAAGTAAAATGTAGATAACTTAGTGCAGCTAATAGTTATACCTCTCATAAATGCAAATACACCCATATCCTAAACAAGTTACTTTATCGAATGCCATAAGATTTCTTTATAAATACAGAGGCATACCCTTATTCATGACACACTCCTTAAAGCTTATTCCATTTATTCTGAAGCTAAACAAGCCAAGTTAACTCTAGACTTTTTAGACCCTTATCACAAAATTTGTCGTCGAAGAAATCTCACACCTTACCCAGATCTTACCACATAGACAATTAACTAGATTCTATTATGTAGACTTCACCAATTATGCTACATAAACGTTACAGAATTCCCTACAAAGACAAATACCAATAACGCCACTAAAGTTTAACAGATCACACCCCATAGACTTTTGCCGAATATGCCACAAAAGCCAAAAGAGGTTAATCAAAATACACCAAACAGGCTAATCAGAGTACAGCACAAAGGCTAATCAGAATGTGCCACAAAGTCTAATCAAAATACGCCACAAAGGCTCTATTTCGATGCCACCAAGTCACCACATGAACTATCGTGTTCACAATAGAGGTTGTATTACTCACCATCATGTGAGGTTTGCCCATCATCACCTTGGGACACGCAAAAACCCTAGTAGATAATTATGGCTCGTCCGTCCTTTCTAGAATATGCCATGGCCATGGTCTTTCCTCAGAATTATCGTACGAAAATTTGTGTTTACTATCCTGACAGACTTTAATGCATACCACTATAGTGTCAACATTCACACTACCTAATCTTCCAATACTTCATTAAACCCCCATTTCTCCCACATTTTTAATCACATATATTACATCTAACATAAGTATTAATTCATGTAGGTTATAATCATTTACTTAACCAAATCATATTTCTTTAAGCTTCACACACATCAACACAATCAAGCATTATAGTATACATTTCATTTACATACATATAGTTCCTTCACAGAATCACATGCACTTATACTTACAGCCCATTACACACTTAACTTGATACTCGAAGGTCACACATATACGTTCAACAATTATTCAAATACTCATGCATCATTATTAGAACATCAACAATAAAAAAGACTTCCTAGAATTACTTATAAGAGTCGCGACTAAGGACTCATATGATACACACCTTACAGTAGTTCAAAGTTGCAATCCTGAACATCTCTCACAAACTAGCAACAACAACTACTTAAAAGAAACATGGATTCACCATTAAAATCCATTTCCAGATAGATTGCTAACATATCAACTATAGATGATCCCCATGTAGGACCTCTTATTCATAGCTTATTATTTACATACTTCCTAACATCCTTACTCTTCTAAAACTTAACACGCAGAGCTATCCCACTTACCAGGACTTACTCTTTGGCAGTAACATGCATGGGACATACTTTTCTTTTGTCAAATTATTTCTTTAATTGAAGAATACTACTTGAACTAATTCTTAATATACTCTCATGGGTGGATACTCTCTATGCCAAAACATTTGTTCACCATAAGCTTATAAATTTGGTGGACTATCTACCAAAGTACGCCCAAACAAACAACTTTTCCTTTATACACCCTCTACTCGGATCCACCAGATTTAGGGTGTTACATACTTGTAACACCCCAAAATAGGTACTAGGAGTTTTAGGGGTAACTTAGGAATTTTAGCCTTAGAGTGTTTGAAATGTTGTGACATGATATATCAGTAACGTTTTCAATTATGGTTTTTAGAAAATTAAATCAATTTCTGAAAATGAGTTTTAAATACCTTTAATTTTTAAAATATGACTAATTTGTAAAAGATTCAAAAATTAGATTTTTTAAGAGGAAATTAGACCAGATTTTAAAATCCAACCTAAAAACCACCATTTATAGCTCTATTTTCACGTTAGTCTTCTTCGTCTTCATGCTTTAGTCGTCCCTTACTCCCAAAGTCCTCTCTTCCAATTTTTATTCTTCAAACCTTAATTAAATTGATTTCCATCATTCCCAAAGCATTAAATCTTCATAAATCTTCAAGAAAACAACTTAAAATTCCATAGATTTCATCTTCTTCTTCGCATGTGAGTTTTTCAAGTTTTCAATCAAATGCTTAGTTTTTCATCATCTCAGGTAACGAGTCAACTCCTAAATAGTTTCAAATGTTATTTAGTCTTTAAAACTAATTTTTTAGCCATTAAATCACATGTTTTGAATAAAAGCCAAAAATTAGGTCGTTAATGCTGGATTTTGGGATTTTGAGTAAAAATACGGTTCCAAAGTGTTTTTCAAATAGTTATTAAGAGGTTTATAAACTTACTTATAAGTTTCATTAAATTTTTCTTGGGTTTTAATGAATTTTCAAAAAATAGTCATAAAACATGTCGAAAAAATCAGTACCATGAATTGAGTAGTTTTGTGTAGCTTAAAGGTTAGGAATTAGTCGTTAATGAATAATTAGATGAATGAAACTCATTTTAGGTAAAAGGATTCAGTGTAGATTGAGATATTTGGATTTCAAGTTGGTTATGTTAAAGGTTTCGGCTACATGAGAACATTAGAATCGATTGAGATATTTGGATTTCAAGTTGGTTATGTTAAAGGATTCAGTGTAGATTGAGATATTGGATTTCAGTCTTTGGTTGAATGCTGATTGTGTTGTTGTATGATTTACTTTGTTGAAGCATTAGAATCGATAAGATGATGCGAACCTGGTCGCATCATGTTTCAACCCAACTCGATGTCATCGAGAGTGGCCTAAGCTTGAGGGGCCAAAGTGCAAAATGAAGCCTAATCTCAGCTCGTTGAGCTCAATTCAGCTCATTTCCAGCTCATTGAGCTCATTTTCTTGTTTGAGCTTACTTTGCATTTTATAATTTTAGTTGCTGGAATAAAATAAATGCAAATTAGTTTATTCAGCTTAAATAATTAAATTGCATTTTAATTCTGGACTTTTTAATTATAAGTGTTTAAATTGTGTCTAAAGTTGAGACAAATTAATTTCATATTCTAATTAATTTGTCTTAGCTGCTGTTGAATTAAATTTGTGTCTAAGTTATTATTTGTTTTAATGTGTCTTAGATTAGGCAAATTAATTACATGTTTTTAATATGTCTTAGTTAGCACATGACATGAATTTATTCAGCTTATTACATCATTTTAATGTGTCTTAGTCCAGCTGAATTAATGAGCAGATTTAATGTGTCTTGTTGCTGTCAATTTAAATGTGTCCTAATATGAATTAAATTTATGAATTAAATTGCTTTCAGGTACATGCATGAATTGGCTATGAAGAGAGTTGATGATTCCTTTTCTTCATGTGACTATTCGTGAAGCTCAATGGACCATGAGCTAAATTAAAAATCCAGCAATAGTTTTTAGCTTCTCCAAGTGGCTGTTCGTGAAGAGCAATGGACAAAGAGTTGTTCACACAAGGCCATTCATCTCACAAAAACGTTTTCACACCATAAGAGCTATTCATTTTCGTTCATCCACACTTGGAGGCTGCTGGACATCAAGTGTTCACACACTTGGGCTGTTCGTGTGCTTAAACTACCATTAATTTGGCTGATGCTTATTTAGCTACCCAAGGAGGAATTAAAGGCTGCTCATAATGTTTTTAGCTAATCAAACATTGAACAAAATCATTTCAGCTCATTAGTGCAATTATTAGCTGAATTGGAAGACTAAACAACCTGCCCATTGATGTCACCTATGCATAGAAGTTTCCAAATGACTTTTTGGTTATTTCAACAGCCATTTGAGTTCAATTAAGTGTAATTAAGCTGATTGCTTTGAGTTCATTCGGCTGGAACATATTCAGCCTATAAATTGTTGTTTTTGTAATCATTTGAAGGTTACTAATTTTGAGACTTTGATCAATTATGAACTTTTGTTCAATTGGTGAGTATTTCAACTCCCTTTGTTCTCTCTTGACTCCATTGACTTATCAAGACATTCTTGTGGCGTCAATCCTGTCAATTTCGAACTTATCACTTTACTAAAGTGTGGCGTTCAATCCTATATCGTTGGTTCTTATCTCTCATAGATATTGGGTCACGATTAACAATTTTTCATCATTTCAAGCTAACGTAAGATTTGGGTCGATATTGCATATAATATCGGTTCTTTCTTCAGCCTTGAAATCGAACCTACTGTGACAGCCCAAAATTGACCCTAGCCGGGAAGTGGTTTCGGGACCGCTAAACCGAGTCACCGAAAGGTTTGAATGTGATGTTTATTGTCTAGAATATGTAATCATGAATGTGTAAAAATTTCAAGCTTCGATTTAGTCGATTGCATGTGAATTTAGTCAATAGGACTTATATGAGAAAATTTTAAAATGTGATAGGTCAATGCATGAGGACCTATTAGTGCATGTGGAAGAAAAAGGGGACTTGCATGTCAAATTCCCCCTCCCTAATATGTAGTGGCCGGCCATGCTATAGGTGGAAACATGTCTCCAACATGTTATGCTAGTGATGCATGTTAAGAATAATAAAATAATAAGCATGGTGATTAAATAATGAAAGAAGGGTGATGGAGAAAAAAAAAAAAGTACATGGTCTCACCCCCCCCTTGTTGCCGTGAATTGAAGAAAGAAAACAAAAAAAAAAAAGAGTTCATTCTTAAACATCCTTGGCCGAATAGAGGAAAGAAAGGAAGGGGAAAAAGGCTTGAGAAAAATCGGCTATGGTGGTGGTTAGACTAAGGTATGTTTGATGTTGTCTTTGAGATGCATGCATGTTTTAAATAGCCCATGTTTAAACTTTGAATCTTGTTGATAACATGAGCAATCGGTCATGAGAAAGTGTTCAAGGAAAAGGTTGTTGATGAAAGAAATTAATGTGTTAAGGGATTATATGAAACTTATTCATGTTTATATATGTTATATGCAACGAAAATGGTTGATGATTTTGGAGGTGATTAGCTTGAATCGGCCACGGTATATCCATAAACACGATCTATGCTTGTTATGTTACTCATGGTTAAAACAATTCGGCTAGGACATTCGGCCATGGATGGTTGTATTTCTTTGATGTTGTTTTTGATGCCTTAGGGCATTGAGAGTTGATTATAGATGAGGTGAGCTTCTTGATTTAAAAATTTGATGGATGTTAAGCTAATTGGGCAACCAAAGGTTCAATATTTTTGTTATGAGGTCATATGTGCATTCGGCCATGGTCTTTGCTTGAATATGAGAATTGTAATGTGATTTTCCTAAATTGTCTATGAATTTGGTTGTTGATTTCATGGTAATGGTATATTGAATCCATGAGAATTTAGTAAGGTTGCATTCGGCAACTTACTTGAAATTAAAAATCGATGTCTAAGCTTAGGTGATTTCGATGATGATATATGTGTGTATACATAAGTATATTTAGTTGATTCGGCTTTGGTAGTTGCATGAGATTATTAGCCGAATATACTAACATACATGTACATGTGAGATTGGATTGTAAATATTTAGCAAGGTGGTTAAACTAGTTAAATTATTGATATAGCTCAAGGAGCTAAAGGAGGTGAATCGAGCAAAGGCAAAGAAAAGGTTATCGAGTAGCCGAGTTGGAACCGTCTTACCCAACACGAGGTAAGTCATTAAGCATGTAGTTGGTATTATTTCAATGGTCATAATGTTGTGTATTGATGCTGAATGGAATGAATAAATGTACATATATATATGCATGTACGTATGTGATGATGAAATTGTTGAATGAAATAAATGAGGTGAGATGTAATGAGTTGTTGATCTCGGCACTAAATGTGCGGGATAACCATTTATGACCATGAGATTGGTGCTAAGTGCGCGGGATTAAATTGTACAGCACTAAGTGTGCGATTCTACTTTGTTGCACTAAGTGTGCGAAATGAATATGATGCACTAAGTGTGCGAATTGACCATGCGGCACTAAGTGTGCGGGTTTGACTATGTAGCACTAAGTGTGCGATTTGATTACGTGGCACTAAATGTGCGAGTTGATTATATAGCACTGAGTGTGCGGGCTCAATATACATTCGTGAATCATTATGGACACTATGTGTGCGACACTATTGAGCTGATCGCGGACAGCGGATCGGGTAAGTGTCTTGAGGACATGGCTAATATATGCTATGCGTATACTTGGTGTTGAGCTCGGTAAGTTGAACCTATGTGACAACTATACTTGAAGTCACGTACATAAAAATTTATCGTAGGATGGGTGAAAGGCCGTTTTGTGGTTTGATTGTAACGAAAATAAATTGATTTATGAAAATGCTTCAATGTCCTATTGATGAGTATATGAATTGTGAGGGCATGAATTGATATGAAATTGAATCGGTAGGTTGGTGGAACTATGGTATGGTTCGGTATGGATGGAGTAAATTGTCTCATTCCATTTTATTCCTCTTGTGATAATGTTATTGATGTATAGTAGAGCATTGCTTATGACTTACTGAGTTATAAACTCACCCGGTGTTTCCTTGTCACCCATTATAGGTTGCTTGGACTCATCAATTTTTACGGGGTCGGGCCGTCAACGAAGTCATCACACCAGATAGCTAGTTTTGGTACTTTCTTCTTAGTGTGCTTAGAAGATCATTTTGGCATGTATAAGCTAGTACGTTGTGTTTGAATTATGGCATGTAAACTTTAAGCCATGCGAAAATGGCACGAATGTTCGATTGAGTTGGATCGAGGGTAGGCATGAAATGGACCTAGTTACTTTCGTAACAGATGCTGGCAGCAGCAGTGTCATGAGATTGAAAAATCACTAAAAATAGTAGGAGTGGAATTAATTGATGAATAAATTATGTAATCGAAGCTCGATGAGTCTGTTTTCATGAGGAAGTAACGAAAAGATCATATGGGCAGTATATTAAGAGATAATCAGATTTTAGTGGGACAGGGCCAGAACGGTTTCTGGATTCCCTGATCCAACTTTGGAAATTCATTATAAATTAACCAGAGATAATTAGGGGTCGTACCATATATGTGCAGATTCCTCTCTGAGTCTAGTTTCCATAGAAACAAACGGCAACAGTATTGAAGCCCCGTGCAGGGAGATATCCCAGTCGTATGGGCAAAGGTCAGTGTAGTCGACCCCTGCAACTTGGGGAACTTTGACTAATAAACTGTACTAATTGGCCCAACCAAAAATTCTAGAAAAAAATACATAGATGGGCACATGAGTCTAGTTTCTGGGAAAAATTACGAAACTGATTTTCGAGTTACGAAACTCAAGATATGAATTTTAAAACGACTAGTACACAGATTGGGCAGTGTCTGGAAAATAAATTTTGTAAGAGGGTAAAGCCAGTCAACACCTCGTGTTCGACCCCGATGACGGTTTCGGGTTTGGGGTGTTACATTTTATTGGTATCAGAGCTATGGTTTAGTCGGTTCTAGGACTTCCATAGCACGTATGAGTCTAGCTATACATGCCATAATGTTAATGTTTAAAAGGGTGATGACTTCTGACGGTTGAAATGTTTTTGTCTTGATTAGTAAATGGATCCCGGTGAAGAAAGAACCCTAGCGGATGACGTTGAGAGCGTAGCGGCTGCTCCTGCACAAGGGACGCCGCCTGTTGAACCCCAGTCATCTGCGAATAATCAAGGTGAGGGGGCTAAACAAGCCTTCTTTACCATGATGAATGAGTGGGTCGCGCAATATGCCCGAGCCAACCCGGCTGTCCAACAATTCCCAAATTTGAATAACCCACCCCAAGAGCCTGTAAGGCCGTCAGTCGCTGATCCTGTGAGGCTGAGTAAGCTACCTGTAGACTTGATTAGGAAGCGTGGGGCCGAGGAGTTCAAGGCCATAGTAACTGATGATGCCGAAAGGGCCGAGTTCTGGCTTGATAACACCATTCGGGTGTTCGATGAATTGTCATGCACACCCGATGAATGTCTAAAATGTGCTGTATCTTTGTTGCGAGACTCAGCCTACTATTGGTGGAGGACATTGATTTCCATAGTCCCGAACGAGCGAGTAACTTGGGACTTCTTTCAAACGGAATTTCGGAAGAAATTTATTAGCCAACGGTTCATTGACCAGAAGCGTAAGGAGTTCTTGGAACTCAAGCAAGGCCGTATGACTGTATCTGAATACGAACATGAATTCGTAAGACTTAGTAGGTATGCCCGGGAGTGCGTAGCTGATGAGGTTGCTATGTGCAAAAGATTTGAGGAAGGATTGAACGAAGATTTAAAGCTACTAATGGGTATTCTGGAAATAAAGGAATTCGTAACACTAGTCGAACGAGCCTGCAAGGCGGAGGAACTTGGAAAGGAGAAGAGGAAGGCTGAATTTGAAGCTAGAGATTATCGTAAAAGATCGACGGGTAAAGCTCCGTTCTCAGCTGTGAAGAAGTTCAGGGAGGACATTAGTAAGTCGAGGGCGACTACGGGAATTTCCATCAGGGCAAGACCATCGATGGGCTCCCGAGCTACTTCGGTAGCTAGTGTGGGCAATAATCGGCACGAGAAACCTGAATGTCCCCAATGTGGAAGACGACACCTAGGTGAATGTTGGGGCAAGTCTACTAACAGGGCCTGTTACGGATGCGGTTCGAAGGACCACTTCATTAGAGATTGCACGGAGCTGGATGAGAAGAATAAGATTCAAGGTGCAAGACCTAGTGGAGTGACATCTAGAGGTAGACCACCGAGAATTTTTGGAGGCAGGGGTGGTAGTCAGAGGGGGGCTTCTGATACGGCCGATCGCGCCGAGAACCGTGCTCCTGCTAGAGCATATGCCATTCGCGCACGAGAGGAGGCATCCTCCCCCGACGTCATCACTGGTACCTTCACTCTCTTTGATACTAATGTGATTGCATTGATTGACCCTGGTTCTACTCATTCATATGTATGCGAAACCTTAGCAACCAGTAAGACTCTACCTGTTGAGTCTACTGAGCTCGTAATTCGAGTATCAAACCCTTTGGGTCAATGCGTACTTGTTGATAAAGTGTGTAAGAGATGCCCTCTATTAATCCGAGAATCCTGTTTTCCGGCTGATTTGATGCTTTTGCCGTTCGACGAGTTTGATGTTATTCTTGGTTTGGATTGGTTAACCGCGCATGATGCGGTTGTGAATTGCAAAAGCAAGACTATCGATTTGAGGTGCGCAAATAACGAAATAATCCGAGTTGAGTCTGCGGACTTAAGGGGGTTGCCAGCTGTAATATCAGCAATGTTGGCCCAGAAATATGTAAGGAAAGGGTGCGAAGCATACCTCGCGTATGTACTTGATGACAAGGAGTTAGAAAAGAAACCCGAATCGGTGCCGGTGGTTTGTGAATACCCGGATGTTTTTCCTGAAGAGTTACCGGGTTTGCCACCTGTTCGGGAAGTAGAGTTTGGAATTGAGCTTGTACCTGGAACTACGCCAATTTCGATCGCTCCGTATCGTATGGCACTAACTGAGTTAAAAGAGTTGAAAGCTCAGTTGCAAGAATTGACGGATAGAGGTTTCGCTCGACCGAGTTTCTCGCCTTGGGGTGCACCAGTATTGTTCGTGAAAAAGAAGGACGGAACCATGAGGTTGTGCATTGACTATCGTCAACTGAATAAAGTGACGATAAAGAATAAGTATCCGTTACCGCGTATAGATGATCTGTTCGATCAATTAAAGGGAGCATCGGTGTTTTCAAAGATAGATTTGAGATCGGGTTATTATCAGTTACGGATTCGAGATTCGGACGTACCCAAAACTGCTTTCAGAACGAGGTACGGTCACTATGAGTTCTTAGTGATGCCGTTTGGGCTCACTAATGCCCCTGCGGTGTTTATGGATTTGATGAATCGGATCTTTAGGCCGTACTTGGATCGGTTCGTAGTTGTGTTTATTGATGACATCTTGGTCTATTCAAGAGATGAGGCCGAACATGCTGAGCATCTGAGGCTAGTGATGCAAATTTTGCGGGATAAGCAGTTATATGCTAAGTTCAGTAAGTGTGAGTTCTGGCTAAGAGAGGTTAGCTTCTTGGGTCATGTGGTATCCGCATTGGGTATTCGGGTTGACCCGAGCAAAATTTCAGCCATACTTAACTGGAAGCCTCCGAGAAACGTTACCGAAGTCCGGAGCTTTCTAGGGCTCGCCGGTTATTACCGACGATTTGTCAAAGGTTTCTCGATGATAGCCACACCAATGACGAAGCTACTTCAGAAGGATGTTAAGTTCGAATGGACGGAGAAATGTCAGAAAAGCTTCGATCAACTGAAAACTCATCTGACTAAAGCTCCAATTTTGGTGCAACCCGAATCGGGTAAAGAGTTTGTCGTTTATAGTGACGCATCCCTACTCGGGTTGGGTTGTGTATTGATGCAAGAAGGTCGAGTTGTGGCCTATGCGTCGAGACAATTGAAGCCACACGAGAGAAATTATCCGACCCATGATCTCGAACTAGCCGCCATTGTGTTTGCATTGAAAATATGGCGACATTATTTGTTTGGTGAGAAGTGCCATGTGTTTTCGGATCACAAAAGTCTCAAATATTTGATGACTCAACGGGACTTGAATCTGCGACAAAGACGTTGGCTTGAATTGTTGAAGGATTATGAGCTTGTCATTGATTACCACCCGGGAAAGGCTAATGTGGTTGCGGACGCCTTAAGCCGGAAATCACTGTTTGCTTTGCGAGCGATGAATGTACACTTGTCTGTTCTACCTGACAATGTGTTAGTAGCTGAATTAAAAGCCAAACCATTATTGACTCATCAAATTCATGAAGCTCAGAAAGTCGATGATGAATTAGTTGCAAAACGAGCTGAGTGTGTTCCAAACAAGGAATCGGAGTTTCAGATTGATGATGATGGTTGTTTGAGGTTTAGAAGTCGTTTGTGCGTTCCAAGGAATTCGGAACTCATTCTGATGATCCTGAACGAAGCCCATTGTAGCCGAATGTCAATTCACCCGGGGAGCACGAAAATGTACAACGACTTGAAACGTCGATTCTGGTGGCATGGTATGAAGCGAGACATCTCCGACTTTGTTTCGAGATGTTTAATATGTCAGCAAGTGAAAGCGGAACATCAAGTGCCTTCAGGGTTACTTCAGCCGATCATGATACCCGAGTGGAAATGGGACCGAGTCACAATGGACTTTGTGTCCGGACTGCCATTGTCCGCAAGTAAGAAGGATGCGATTTGGGTTGTTGTTGATAGGCTGACTAAGTCGGCTCACTTTATCCCCGTGCGTACGGATTTCTCATTGGATAAACTAGCCGAGTTGTATGTTTCTCAGATTGTGAGATTACATGGAGTACCTATTTCTATCGTGTCGGATAGAGATCCGAGATTCACCTCGCGATTTTGGAAGAAATTGCAAGAAGCTTTGGGTACCCAGCTGCATTTTAGCACCGCTTTTCATCCCCAAACCGATGGTCAATCCGAGCGGATAATTCAGATACTCGAGGATATGCTGAGATGCTGCATCCTTGAGTTTAGTGGTTCATGGGAACGGTATGTACCTTTGATTGAATTCGCTTACAACAATAGTTTTCAATCAAGTATTAAGATGGCACCTTACGAGGCTTTGTACGGTCGTAAATGCCGTACACCATTGTTTTGGACCGAGCTTGGTGAAAGTAAAATTTTCGGAGTTGATTTGATTAAAGATGCTGAACAGAAAGTAAAAGTAATCCGTGAAAGTTTGAAGGCAGCCACAGATCGTCAGAAATCGTATGCGGATCTGAAACGGAAGGACATTGAATATCAGGTGGGAGATAAAGTGTTCCTTAAAGTTTCGCCTTGGAAAAAGGTACTTAGGTTTGGCCGTAAGGGCAAGTTGAGCCCGAGATTCATTGGGCCGTACGAAATCTCCGAACGAGTGGGGCCAGTTGCGTATAGATTGATTTTGCCCCCTGAGCTTGAAAAGATTCACGATGTCTTTCATGTTTCGATGCTTCGACGCTATCGATCTGATCCGTCGCATATAATTAGCCCATCAGAGGTTGAAATTCAAGCCGATATGAGTTATGAAGAAGAACCGATACGTATCCTAGCTCGTGAGGTGAAAGAGTTGCGAAACAAAAGGGTTCCGTTGGTTAAGGTGTTGTGGCTCAAACACGAGATCGAGGAAGCAACCTGGGAACCCGAGAGCTCGATGAAGGAACGATATCCAAACCTATTTATTGGTAAGATTTTCGAGGACGAAAATTTCTTAAGTGAGGGAGAGTTGTGACAGCCCAAAATTGACCCTAGCCGGGAAGTGGTTTCGGGACCGCTAAACCGAGTCACCGAAAGGTTTGAATGTGATGTTTATTGTCTAGAATATGTAATCATGAATGTGTAAAAATTTCAAGCTTCGATTTAGTCGATTGCATGTGAATTTAGTCAATAGGACTTATATGAGAAAATTTTAAAATGTGATAGGTCAATGCATGAGGACCTATTAGTGCATGTGGAAGAAAAAGGGGACTTGCATGTCAAATTCCCCCTCCCTAATATGTAGTGGCCGGCCATGCTATAGGTGGAAACATGTCTCCAACATGTTATGCTAGTGATGCATGTTAAGAATAATAAAATAATAAGCATGGTGATTAAATAATGAAAGAAGGGTGATGGAGAAAAAAAAAAGTACATGGTCTCACCCCCCCCTTGTTGCCGTGAATTGAAGAAAGAAAACAAAAAAAAAAAAAAGAGTTCATTCTTAAACATCCTTGGCCGAATAGAGGAAAGAAAGGAAGGGGAAAAAGGCTTGAGAAAAATCGGCTATGGTGGTGGTTAGACTAAGGTATGTTTGATGTTGTCTTTGAGATGCATGCATGTTTTAAATAGCCCATGTTTAAACTTTGAATCTTGTTGATAACATGAGCAATCGGTCATGAGAAAGTGTTCAAGGAAAAGGTTGTTGATGAAAGAAATTAATGTGTTAAGGGATTATATGAAACTTATTCATGTTTATATATGTTATATGCAACGAAAATGGTTGATGATTTTGGAGGTGATTAGCTTGAATCGGCCACGGTATATCCATAAACACGATCTATGCTTGTTATGTTACTCATGGTTAAAACAATTCGGCTAGGACATTCGGCCATGGATGGTTGTATTTCTTTGATGTTGTTTTTGATGCCTTAGGGCATTGAGAGTTGATTATAGATGAGGTGAGCTTCTTGATTTAAAAATTTGATGGATGTTAAGCTAATTGGGCAACCAAAGGTTCAATATTTTTGTTATGAGGTCATATGTGCATTCGGCCATGGTCTTTGCTTGAATATGAGAATTGTAATGTGATTTTCCTAAATTGTCTATGAATTTGGTTGTTGATTTCATGGTAATGGTATATTGAATCCATGAGAATTTAGTAAGGTTGCATTCGGCAACTTACTTGAAATTAAAAATCGATGTCTAAGCTTAGGTGATTTCGATGATGATATATGTGTGTATACATAAGTATATTTAGTTGATTCGGCTTTGGTAGTTGCATGAGATTATTAGCCGAATATACTAACATACATGTACATGTGAGATTGGATTGTAAATATTTAGCAAGGTGGTTAAACTAGTTAAATTATTGATATAGCTCAAGGAGCTAAAGGAGGTGAATCGAGCAAAGGCAAAGAAAAGGTTATCGAGTAGCCGAGTTGGAACCGTCTTACCCAACACGAGGTAAGTCATTAAGCATGTAGTTGGTATTATTTCAATGGTCATAATGTTGTGTATTGATGCTGAATGGAATGAATAAATGTACATATATATATGCATGTACGTATGTGATGATGAAATTGTTGAATGAAATAAATGAGGTGAGATGTAATGAGTTGTTGATCTCGGCACTAAATGTGCGGGATAACCATTTATGACCATGAGATTGGTGCTAAGTGCGCGGGATTAAATTGTACAGCACTAAGTGTGCGATTCTACTTTGTTGCACTAAGTGTGCGAAATGAATATGATGCACTAAGTGTGCGAATTGACCATGCGGCACTAAGTGTGCGGGTTTGACTATGTAGCACTAAGTGTGCGATTTGATTACGTGGCACTAAATGTGCGAGTTGATTATATAGCACTGAGTGTGCGGGCTCAATATACATTCGTGAATCATTATGGACACTATGTGTGCGACACTATTGAGCTGATCGCGGACAGCGGATCGGGTAAGTGTCTTGAGGACATGGCTAATATATGCTATGCGTATACTTGGTGTTGAGCTCGGTAAGTTGAACCTATGTGACAACTATACTTGAAGTCACGTACATAAAAATTTATCGTAGGATGGGTGAAAGGCCGTTTTGTGGTTTGATTGTAACGAAAATAAATTGATTTATGAAAATGCTTCAATGTCCTATTGATGAGTATATGAATTGTGAGGGCATGAATTGATATGAAATTGAATCGGTAGGTTGGTGGAACTATGGTATGGTTCGGTATGGATGGAGTAAATTGTCTCATTCCATTTTATTCCTCTTGTGATAATGTTATTGATGTATAGTAGAGCATTGCTTATGACTTACTGAGTTATAAACTCACCCGGTGTTTCCTTGTCACCCATTATAGGTTGCTTGGACTCATCAATTTTTACGGGGTCGGGCCGTCAACGAAGTCATCACACCAGATAGCTAGTTTTGGTACTTTCTTCTTAGTGTGCTTAGAAGATCATTTTGGCATGTATAAGCTAGTACGTTGTGTTTGAATTATGGCATGTAAACTTTAAGCCATGCGAAAATGGCACGAATGTTCGATTGAGTTGGATCGAGGGTAGGCATGAAATGGACCTAGTTACTTTCGTAACAGATGCTGGCAGCAGCAGTGTCATGAGATTGAAAAATCACTAAAAATAGTAGGAGTGGAATTAATTGATGAATAAATTATGTAATCGAAGCTCGATGAGTCTGTTTTCATGAGGAAGTAACGAAAAGATCATATGGGCAGTATATTAAGAGATAATCAGATTTTAGTGGGACAGGGCCAGAACGGTTTCTGGATTCCCTGCTCCAACTTTGGAAATTCATTATAAATTAACCAGAGATAATTAGGGGTCGTACCATATATGTGCAGATTCCTCTCTGAGTCTAGTTTCCATAGAAACAAACGGCAACAGTATTGAAGCCCCGTGCAGGGAGATATCCCAGTCGTATGGGCAAAGGTCAGTGTAGTCGACCCCTGCAACTTGGGGAACTTTGACTAATAAACTGTACTAATTGGCCCAACCAAAAATTCTAGAAAAAAATACATAGATGGGCACATGAGTCTAGTTTCTGGGAAAAATTACGAAACTGATTTTCGAGTTACGAAACTCAAGATATGAATTTTAAAACGACTAGTACACAGATTGGGCAGTGTCTGGAAAATAAATTTTGTAAGAGGGTAAAGCCAGTCAACACCTCGTGTTCGACCCCGATGACGGTTTCGGGTTTGGGGTGTTACACCTACCCTATCCATCCTTTAATCACTTAAATATTTTCTTGTTTCCAGCCAATTTGTTCTTTTCAACCCGACTTGAAAACCTCAACTCGTACTCCTTAATTTTAACGATCGGGCACATCAACGACTCGACTCTCATCACCGAGGCCAGGGTCGCATCATAAGACCTTCTTCGAGTAGAGATAAAGGCAAGGAAAAGCTAGTTTGAGCTTTCGACTTTTCGGTGAAGGAGTAATTGGTGAGTGTTTCAAATAATTGCTTGTGAACATGATTTAATGTGTTATTTCAAAATTTAGTAGTAGCCTAAACCCGTACTCTAAATTTCGAGTGTAAGCTTTCTCATGCCTATGTTATCTTGTGAACTATGTGCTTATGTGTTTGCGATTATGTGAATTGAAATGAGATGCTATAACATGTGATATGTGTTATGATAACTATTGTGAAAGTGTAAATGTGCACATGTTATGTATATGTTAAATGTTAGTGATAGTGTTTTGCTAAAAATGTAAATATGCAGTGATAGTGCACGGATAATTGGTAAGTGGTATGTGTTTGATTTCGAATATTTTGGCCTTATGATCTTGAAATTGTTGGATATAGTTGGCATGCCATAAGATTGTGAGTACTCACCTATATGTACAATGATTTGGGGTGTTGAGGCCCTAGGACATGTTGGAGGGATAAGAGAGTGTGAGCTAAGCTCCATTCAACGGGACATGTGAGGGTAAATAAGGAGAGTGTTAGTTTTATGCTTCACTTTTGGGACATGTTTGACTTCATGAGTCTATGTGGTGTGTTGGAGATCCGTGTATCCAATGGGTGATGATAGAGCTCACTTTTATGCTTCATAGCTCAAGTGCCAATTTATCTATAAACATGATTATATGTGTATTGTGACATATGCTTGAATTTTATGTGATTATATGAGTATTATGATATATGCTTGAATGTTTTGATTATATGAGTATTGTGATATATGCTTGAATGTTATGAGATTATATGAGTATTGTGATATATGCTTGAATGTTAAGTGATTATATGTGTATTGGTGATATATGCCTACATGTTATGTTATTGTATGAGTATTGTGATATATGCTTGAATGTTATGTGATTATATGTGTATTAGTGATATATGCCTAAATGTTATGTGATTCTATGTATATTGTGATATATGCTTAAATGTTCTACGATTATATGTGTAATGCGATATATACTTAAAAGTGAATGTGATTACCATGTAAATGGATTGGTGAATAATGCATGAGTGAGTATAATATAACACTAGAGTTGGAACTACTGAGGTTGTGCTATATGGTTGTTTCGTTAATGCTTGATGAATTGTTTGCACGGTAGTTGTTCTAGGAATTCACTAAGCTTGTTAAGCTCACCCACTCCCTTCTTTAACCATTGCAGATTAGTTGTGTGTCAGTGTAAGTGGTGTGGTTCCAAGGGGTGATCCAAGCAAGTCCTTTTCTGTTATTCCATAGGTGTTATTCTTATTTGTTTCTGTTTTGGGAATAAGGAAATGAGGTAGAATTTTACTGATATTTTCCATGATGACTATTTGTTCCTAAGTTTATGAGTTTTGCTTCGTATTATGTTGATTATCGCTAAAACTTACTTTGATATTTACTACTATTATTACGACCATTTTGATGTTTATTTGATGATGATATGATAGCATGATGAATTGGTACAAGGTAGAATGATTTTTATGCTTATGTATGTTATATTTATCTGGTCTGAAGCAGAGGTATTGATATTCGTGTTGTAAAAATAATATCTCTGTGCTTTTGAAATGTGCATAGAGAAAGTAATGTAATTTGGCATCGATACCATATCACGAGTATCGATACTCAGGGTAGAAATATTGATACTTTGGTAGAGATGCCGATAATTTTTGAGGTTTGGGTTTTTAAGTGAGAAAGAGTAAGCAGTTTTGGTACGGATTTTCCAAGCTATATCGATACCACTTGAGAGAATTATTGATACCTTACCTTTAGTGTTGATACCTACGTGATTGTTTTGGAAATTTTGCTAAATGGACCTTATGCATGTGTAATTATTATTACAAGGCTATTTGATGTTTGTTTAGCATGCTACAATGATGTTAAAGAGTAATATTGACTGAAAACCTATATGAATGATAATATGGAAGACGTATCATTTAGAATGAGCTTTTACTTACTGTCTATAACATTATACGGCTTGGGAACCAGGCTGGGTATAGGGTGTTACAATACTTATGTACAAACTTTAGCTTCATTCCTCCATATAGACCACTCTTAATCTTTCTTTCCTTCAATCCAAACCAGTGAAGAAGATGAAGAAAGAACAGAAAAATGAGAGAACCACACTGAAGAATATTATCTCTCCCTTATATACTATTCACGCATTTCCTTCATCGACCTCAACTCAACAGCAAAGTGTGCATATTCATAATCATCATGTCTCCTACTAAGAAACTTTCTAGTTCAAATGTAATGGAAACAAGGTCAAAATCCAAGTTTTCCATAACCAACCCACCAATTCCCTTTATTTCCACTAAAACTCGCACAATTTGTAAGCTTCTCAAACTGATCCCCAAATTCACCATCCCAATGTAAATTAACTATTCGGGGTTTGACAACTCTTCCATAGTTAAAGAAAATTTCGTACCCAAAATTTCTTACTCCTAATCAGGGAAGAAACAAACCATACTCAGATGACACATAACAAATAAATTTACATAAGATACTTCGATTAATCTTTGTACCCTTGTACCTGGAAGATTAATCCATACAAATCGTAATGCGACTAGCGCTACATAGTCCTTGTATGGACGTTTCCTGGAATAAGCACAAGTGCACAATTACATTACAAATAGATTTCTATAATTAGATACTTTAGCAGATAATCTTATCGAAGATATATAAGATGCAATCTTGTGGAGTGTCAAAATATGTAACCTTAACGGATAGTTTCCTTGCACAATTCATTTGTGGATACATACTAGGCAAAACCAATTTGGGAGATACTAGCTTGTATGATCTATACTGGTGGATATTCCTGCGTTTTTTAATACCAAGGGTTTAAGAAAAATCCTCATTAGATGCTAATAGCTATCAAACACGGATTGGAGGATTTGAATAGTTTATTTCAATTATTTTTAAACTTGAAACTTCTCATGGACAATTGGCTTTATAACTGACCATAGAGAATTGGAATCATCAAATTCTTTGTAACACCCTGCAAATGGGCCTAGAAGCTTTGGCCTCTCAAGTGAAGGGTTTGCTAATGTTCCGGCAAACTGAGTGTTTGGCAAGGTTTAAGGGAGTTGGGGGTTTGCCAAAAGAGTATCAGTAAAGGGGTTCGCCAGTAGTAATGTATGCCTGAATATGTGGTAAAGGGTTTGCTAGATCCATTACCAAATCGAGTTTTCCATTTTTTTCTATGAGGTAGGTTCGCTAATGTGCTGGTGAGCTGGTGTTCACCGATCTTATTACGAACAGGGGATCGCCAGTCTTGTTGCAAACTGGGGTTTGCCATTCAAAGATACAGTCAAACTTAAATTAGGAAAGAAAGATTTAGTTTATCTAGGAATACTTTATGTGCAAGTAATAACTTTTCTCAATTAAGTAGGGTATCCAAAGATTATCAGGACTCTTAGGTCTATAAATATGACCCTTAATTCTATGAATTCTTCACTAAATATTTTTTGTCAAAGTCTTTGTTCTAAGTTCAGTTCGTAGCTATCAAGCTAAGCCTATGTCTTATTGGGCGTGATTGTTCAGGTTCTCTGTTCTCAAACGAGCCTAGACGTTACAACTTGATCTAAGCAGTACATTGGCCATAGATATGGCGAAAACACTTAGTTGAAGTGTGTTTGTTCATTTTTTTGAAAATACGTACTAATATCTCTTTTTAAAAATGATGAAGATAGTTTCGAAAACTTTGATAAGAATCTTTTGTTATCTTTTAGAAAAAAACTTAGTGATTTTCAAATTCGATTTTGATGTATATTGAGCTTGTGAAAATAGTGTTATTAGAAAAGAACCCAAATGATTTAATCCATAAGTAATAATCATGCAAAACATCCAAAGTCCAAAGTTTAAAAATCCCATGCCACAGGTCAATAGTCTAGCTTAAAATAAAGTCCCAAAAAACTGATAGTCCATAAAAGTCTAAAATATAATAAAACTCCATAATCATATAAACCATTTTCGAGAGTATCACCGACAACTGAATCTAAGTCCTAACCACGAGGACTATCTGAAACACATAAGTAACGTCGGTGAGCTTTAAAAAACTCAGTGTGAGATCAACACAAATATGTTCACATACATATCAAAGTATATCAATCACAACATAACAAACATCATAATATTCATAAATTATAACACTGATACTTATTCATCAACAGACCGATGCATATTTCAAAATGATGCACATTTTATAAAATTTCCTACCTATCTCCGTTACACTCCAATATCGAGCTCACCAGAACTCATCCATCCAAAACTCCATTTGTGGACAAGCCACCACTGATTTGCAGAGAAACTACCACTGATAACACTTTGTGGACAAGCCACCACTGATATGCAAATATACTGCCACTGAAGCACTTTAAGGACAAGCCACCACTGATATGCAGATCTACTGCCACTGAAACACTTTGTGGGTAAGCCAGCACTGATATGCAGATCTACTGCCCACTTACTTCCTCCTTTCACAAAACCCACACCATTCATGTGATATGTCAATCACTTTTACACTTAGGCAAATGTACATTCTTTTCACATGATCACATATCACTTGATAGTCACTTTAACATGTTTTAACATGCTTTTCACACTTCATCATAGATCTCAATATTAACATACTTAAAAATAAATCACATGCTTAAATCATTAAACATATCACATAAGCCATACATCACATATTTTGAGGATGAGTTCTACACATACATCGTTGTCAAAAGTTACAGTCATATCACATATCATGAATTTCATAGAATCACTCGGTTAGAGTCACTTACTTGGTGTTCTTCTTAATGAGTTTTTCAACTCTTCTTTCAATATTTAATGTAATCATGATTTATTAAAATTAAGTTATTAATATAACAAAAGTTACTATATCAATATAACAAGTGGTATCGATCCCACACCTTTTCTGTAGATTCAAAATGGCACAATCCTTTAATATTGATTTCGCTTTGATCTAACTCAAAAGACGTATCCTATGGTTCACACACTTAAATCATTGATCTCCGATCAAAAGTTAAGTTATTTATTGGAACTTCAAAGAGTGTAATGGATAGTATTAATTCCCAAATAAATAGATAAAAATAGTTCTTATGGCTCCTATACCATTTGGCCAAGAGAGGAAAACACTAAGAGGAGAAGTGGATGATCAATTAATCCACACTTACACACTTGATCAAATCGGGATGGACGATGGATCGAATTAGACATGAGCTTAGAGAGTTGGATGATCAAAAAGAATTATTAAAGCAAAAGGTTATAAGATTAATCAAAATAAAATAATAGCAAAGAAATATGGAGAAAAAGAGAAAACTCAACCACCAGCGGTGACGGTGGTGTCCGGTGGCGACGACAACAACAGAGGTGGTCCAACGATGAGGAAATGATGGTTCTACCAAATGTGTAGTAAAAGAAACAGTGAAGGTTTGGCAAAACAAAGGTGAAATATTGCAATGAAAGAAAGAGGCATGGAGGAGAAAATAAAACTACGGTGGTCTGCAATGGTGGTGAAAGTGGCGATGGGCGAAGATAGGAAGAGAAAGAAGAGGAGGAGGAGGAACAGTGGCTACGAGGCGCGGTGGTTGGTGGTGAAGGTTCAATCACGGTAGAGGAAGGAAGGAAAAATGAAAAGAGAAAAGGGTGGTGGTTTTGAAAAAAGAGAGAAGATAGGTGAGAATAGAAGAGGAAAAAGAGAGAAATGGGAGAGAGTGTGGAGGGGACGAAAATGAGAGGTGGGTGAGTGATTATACTAAAAAGATCATATGTTTTCTCCCTACTTATTGGTTAATTTTTTCCCATTTAGTTATCTTTAGCATACATTTTAGCATTTTCAGTTTAGTAAATTGCATTTTATAACCCAGTGAATCCTATCCTATTTTATCCTTAATTTTGCTATCTTTCTGCACTAATGTCGCTGCATTAGTTAATTCTAGATTGCATCCAGAGTTGTCGTCACAACTGATAGCTGTCTAGATAAAAAAATAAAATATACGTGAGTTGTCCAATCCGATGTAACTACACTGTATGAACAAAGATAGAAGAATCCTAAGGGAAGGACACCTGTACTATTAAGGAATACATAAAAGGTTAATGTGAGAAGAACGGAGGGACGAATTCTTTGGACCACTATTTTTCCTTACCCTATTTTTGAAGCTTGCGGCTATGGCAGCTTAAACCTTCTTTGGGTGAGCCAATGTGAAGATTGATGCAGATCCATTCCTGAAGAGGAGTTCTAAGTGCGAGACAAAAGGAAATCGAGAGATTCAGTCGAGTTAACTAGGAAGAGTCTTCTCTACTCGATTCTTTCTTATTTCTTTGGAAACGCTGGTGATTAATCTATATTTTATGTTGTATAGAAGTACAATGAATTCTTGGTTAAATGTTATCTTATTAAATCTATTTTATTATTTAATCTTGGGGTTTGAATGTTTTAAACACAGAAATGTTATTGCAGTCACTAACACTGAAAGGTGCAGTGACAGTTTAAGCTAATAAGCATTACAGTGGAACTTGAGTAAGGGCTAAAGGAATTTAGTCCACTTGTTCTTAATCGTTCTATATTGCCCTCATCGGAAGGTGAGGTTAATGTGCATGGTTAAGTCCCAGATTAAATAGAGGAGTGGCATTTGGTAAGACATACATTGAATTTTATTGCGTCGACAATCACCCATCTTCTATACCTTGTGAGTACTTAGTATTCTGCTAAAGATTCATGTTGGGGATCCCAATTTATCCATAGAATACTTTATCTTATTATTTTCGAGTTATTGCTTTGACAACTATCATCACAATTTATCTCGTTTCTATCTAGTTATTGCACCAACATTAATAGACAAAAGACAATCGTCCCTATAAGATCAATAACTGACAGACTCACATCTGTCTACTATACTTGCACATTATTGTTGTGACGTTTATAGCCGATCAAGTTTTTGGCACCGTCATCGAGGAGGGAACTTGTTTAATGTTTTTTTGTGTTTTTTTTTTCATTTTGTTTTCTTTATATAATATTTAGTACTCACTAATTGGTTTTTCTTTGTTGTTAATTCTTCAACTTCGTTTTAGGTGTTTTATGACCTGAGGCAACTCGAATTTTCTTACCGACTTTGATCCAAAAATTGAAAGAACTGTTCAGAGAAGACTTCGAGAATAAAGAAATATGGATTTACCAGGGCACGATGCAGCCATAGCCCCGATGCAACAACAAAATGTTTATAACCCATTGTTCCCACATAATGCTCACATCCAAAATAGAACTATACGAGACTTTGTAGTACCTGTCTTGGATGATTTACAATCGGGAGTTGTCAGGCCAGCAATACAAGCTGGGAATTTTGAACTCAAGGTGGTGTTCCTAATGATGCCTTAAAGATGCAATTATTTCCTTATTCCTTACAGGGAAGAGCTCACACCTGGCTTCTTGGGCTACCTGCCGAATCAATTACTTCTTAAAATGCTCTAGCCACGCAATTTGTTTTGCGCTTTAACACGTCGACAATGAATGCTCGTCTTCAAAATGATATTACTACTTATCATCAGCTGGATGATGAAAATCTTCACACCACATAGAACGTTATAAGTCTTTGCTTCGTCATTGTCTCATGCACAGCATTCAATCAGAAACACAAATTAAGATTTTCTATAATGGTCTGATTTCTCATTCAAGGAATCTTGTCGACGCATTAGCTAATGGACCTCTGCTAGATTGTACTTATAATGAGGCTGTGAGAATTCTTGATAGAATTACTCAGATTGATTATCAATATCCCATCTCTAGAGCTGCACCAGCAAAAACTACTTTAGGAGTCATAAAACTAGATGCAATATCTACACTAAGTGCCCAAGTCTCTTCGCTTACAAACATGATTAAAAATATGCAAGGGATCAGTGACGTTGCGCCTATACAGGTGGCTCAACAATTGGATGTTCCTTTCTTCTGCTATGAAATTTGTGGTGACAATCATAGTTATCAAGATTTCCGCAACATGCAGAAAATGCATGTTACGTCAGTAATATTCACAACAATTCTCATGGAAATTCTTACAACAACTCTGTACGCAACCAAAAGTTTTAGGGTACTCAGAATGTTGGACAAAATGCTACGACATTCAGATATGGGAATACATCTACTCAGGGCAATTATAATCCATGACAAGGGAATTACAGTCAATAACAGAACTACAATCAACATCCTCAGTTATATCCACAACAAACTCAGATTCAATCACATCAAACTTAGATGCAGCCACAAATGATGAATCCAAATGACCAAGGACAGCAACAACAACAGTATACACAAGCTTCTACTTCTGACCCGTTAACTACTCTTGAGGTGTTAATACGGGAGCATATTACTCGCACAGAAGCTATTGTTCAAAGAAATTCATCTTCCATTCGAGCATTGGAGGCACAATTGGGATAGCTTGCTTCAAACCTGAATACTCGACCACAAGGCTCATTACCTAGCGACACCAAAATTCCCAATCCAAGAAGGAAAGAGCACTGTAAACCCATCACTCTTAGTAGTTATAAAAAAAACTGGTGAGCCAGTTATAGATTCTACTATAGCATCCCCAGACGTTGATGATGTAAGCCCTAATAAGAAAGGTGCATCTGAAGAGCTTCTCGATGTATCCAAAAATGAAGTACCGCAAACTGTCACTTGCATGCCTTATATTTGACCCTCAAAATTGTGGACGCAACCAAAAGTGTCGCCACAACTGTAACATCTTGAAATAGGGCCTAAATGGAATAGTGGTTGTGAAACCACGAATCTGAGATAGAAAAGTTTATTGTGATTAATTTTTTATGATTTACCCATTGATTGGATGCATGTGTTAGAATACCGATAAGAAATTTCAGTGATTGCATGTCTGAATTACACATTAGGATTTAATTGCAAAAGTGGGTAAATATGAGTTTTAGATGATAAAGGATTTAATTGAAGTGCATAGCTGAAGTAGAGGTCCTTAAATGGTAATTAGACCATTAGATTTTCATGGACAAAACTGGGCATGCTAGATAAAAATAACTAAAGTTTTACTGAAGGGCATTTTAGTCATTTGGTAATGAAAAGAATTAAAAGGGAAAAAGTTGGCAAAATGTGCTCATCTTCTCCATAAGGGCTGAAATTTCAAGGGACACCATAGCTAGGGCTTCTTCATTTTCTCAAGCTTATAGTAAGTTCATCCAACCCTTGTTTTTAACATTTTTTTACGTTTTTGGAGTCCTTGTAGCTTGATTTAGCTTATTCTACCAATAATTCATGTTAGGGTTCATATTTGGAAAAATACCCATAGGTGAAATGTGTTTATTTTGATGTTTAATGGTAGAATATGAAGCTTTAAATTATGTTAAATAACTTTTGATAGGCGATTTTAAGTGAAAATGAGTAAAACAAAATATTCAGTAAAAATACCTAATGTTCATAAGTAAATGTTAGAGTGGGAATTTCATGTTGCCATAGAAGGGAAAGATGTTCAACATGTCATAAAACATAAGAATAAGGGATGAAGTTTAATTTCCAAGCTTTGGGGAAAAAGTGTAAATATGTAAAAGTTTAGGGGCAAAATCATAATTTTTCCAAAGTTCTAGTCAAGGACTGTTTTGATGAATGTGAGTATTAAATAAGCTAAATTTGCTATTATAGATCAAGAAGAAAGAAATTCAGAGTTAGATCGAGGAAAGAAATATGATCTATAATAAAGGCAATACTCCAATAATTTTTATTAATGTTGTTATTTTCCAGCAATTATGTACTTATTTCATGAAATTATTTAATGTTGACTCAAGTATGAGATGATAGAGAATCAGTGTTAAAAAGTCTCTTTGAAACATTAGGAATGTATCGGATACCAATGTCATGACATTAAGGGAATGAGATCCCATGTAAGGTCATGTCTGGGACATGGCATTGGCATTATTGAGGTTATGAGAGGTCTCATGTAAGACCATGTCTGGGACATGGCGTTAGCACCGAGATGAGAGGTCCCCCGTATAACCATGTCTGGGACATGGCATGGGCACCGATATGAGAACTCCCATGTAAGACCATATTTGGGATATGGCATTGGTAGTACAGGAAATATCCCATGTAAGACCATGTCTGGGAAATGGCTTTGGCATGTTATTATAAGACAGGAGACCCGAGTATCCTTAGTATTCCAAGTGGTTCAACGGACTAGTAAACAGACTATGTTACATGAAAGTTCAGGTAAAAGCATAATAAATATATTCAAGTGAGTTATAAGGGTTAGGAATATCTCAGTTATCAGTTGAGAAAGAAATTTCAGCAAGGGAGGAGTAAGTTATAATCATGAGTTATTTAAGTAAGCAAGTAAGTAAACAAATAAGAGAGTAAGTAAAGAAGAAAGTAAAGACCATGATACTTGATGAAAATTTATGAGTATAATTATTTATGATAAATGTTGTTATTTATTTGCTTGTAAACTTACAAAGCTTTACGCTTACTCCCTTTATTTTCCTTCTTTTTTATAGTATCGTCAAGCCAATTCAGGTATCGTAAGGGCGTCGGAGATCGTTTCACACTATCAATAGATCAACTCGGTATTTTGTGATACGAAACGTTTAAAGTTATGGCATGTATAGGGACTTAATCATTTTGAGTGTGTGTCCTTATGATATGGCTAATGAATAGCATGTAGATATTTGCTAATGATTAGCTACTGAAATGGCTATTTCAGAACATGTTTTGGTGTTATGTATGCCTAAATGATAGTTAATACAAAGAAATTATAAAAGAGTGAACATTTGCAATGGAACAGTTTTTGGACAACAGCAATGACGTGATTTTGAAAAATCACCAAGGATAATAGAAATAGAATTAGAGAGTAAATGAGATATAGAATTAAATCTTATCGAGTTTATTTTCATATGAAAGAAACTGTGTAGGCAAAGAAATTTTATATTTTGAGATATTCGAATTTTAGTGAGATAGAGCCAGAATGGTTTTTGAAGTCCCTTGTTCTGAATTTAGAAAATCATTAAAAATTTTATAGAAAGAATTATGAGTCATAATTTATATTTTTAGATTCCTTTGTGAGTATATTTTCAATAGAAATAAGCAGAATCATCATATGAAGCTTGTACAATGAGATAATTGATTTTTAGTCAAGAGGGGTCGGAACTGTTGAGCAGTGAAATAGTGGAGAATTTAACGAATAAACTGTACTATTTGGCTAGCCCAAAAATTTTGAAAATTTTATGATAAGAATATATATGAGTCTAGTTTTAGGGAAAATTTATGGATCTAAATTTCAATGCTGATATTATTTATCACTTTCATTCCTCTTGAATCTTTGTGGAAAAGGTACAGGTGGAAGTACATCCGGCTGTTGTAACACCCCTTACCCGAGATCGTTGCCGGAGTTGAGCACGAGGCGTTAATTGACTTAACTTACTAGTTCGGAGCATAAAAATTTACTTTTAAAATTAATTCACTTACATTCAATAGGCATGTCCCTAAAAAGAGCCCTCGAGACCCTAAAACATGCAATGGAAATGGTTCAGGTTCAAACCGAGAACATTAAAAATTTTCTGAATACTTAAACAAATCAAAATAATTTATTTTACTGTTCACAATAAAACTGTCCACTCGCGTAACAGTCACTAATTTAATTATAACTCGAGTTACGAAACTTGAAACAGCTGCAAATCAACATTTCTTTAGTGAACGCTCTGGTACAAATTCCGAGTTATGGGAAATTTATGAAAGACTTCTTGTCCAAGAAGAAAAAACTCACTGATACTGAAACTATTGCACTCACAGAAGGTTGTAGTGTTGTTTTGACAAACAATTTGCCCCCTAAATTGAAAAATCCTGGAAGCTTTACCATACCATGTTCGATTGGCAACCATTATTTGGGTAAGGCTTTATGTGATTTGGGAGCTAGCATCAACCTCATGCCATTATCTACTTTCAGAAAATTGGGAATTGGTTACATGAAACCTACTGCAGTGACATTGCAAATGGCAGATTAATCTTTAGCTCAACCTGAAGTGCAAATCAAAGATGTTTTAGTTCGTGTCGATAAATTCACTTTTTTGGCTGATTTTATCATAATTGACTGCGAGGCAAGCAAGGAGGTTCCCATAATCTTGGGACGACCATTTTTAGCCACCGGCCTAACTCTTATTGATGTTTATAAAGGAGAACAAACCATGCGACTTAACGATGAGCAAGTTACCTTCAGTGTTTTCGAGTCTGTTCATCACAAGGATAAAGCAGAGTGCCATGCTGTCGATGTGCTAGATGATTTAATTTAGGAAGAATTCAACAACCAAAGCACAGTCCTTGCTAAAGAAATTGCAGTGACATCTAAGGCAGAATCCTTAGACAATTGTGGTAGCATGGTTGAAGCTAGTAATGTTGAAATCAAGCATAGATGGCAAATTGAATCCTTAGACTTAACCAACAGAACAAATCCAATTTTCAAACCATCAATTGAAGAAGCGCCTACTCTGGACTTGAAACCACCACCTCCTCATCTCAAATACATTTTTCGGGTGATCAAAATACTCTTCAAGTTATTGTCTCTGCAACAGTAGATGAAACACAAGAAAAGAAATTGGGTCACATTCTCAAGAACACAAACAAGCTATTACCTGGAATATTACGGATATTCAAGGTATTAGTCATTCTTTTTGCATGCACAAAATCAAGTTAGAAGATGAAGGTAAGCAATCGATTGAACTGTAACGAAGATTAAACGAGAAGATTAAAGAAGTTGTCAAGAAGGAAATCATAAAATGGCTTGATGCAAGAATTATTTATCTGATTTCTAATAGCAAGTGGGTGAGTCCAGTGCAATGCGTCCCAAAAAAGAGTGTCATCACAATGGTTTGCAATGATCAGAACGAATTAATACCTACACGCATCCTCACGGGATGGAGAGTTTGTATGGATTATCGCAAATTGAATGCGACCACAAAGAATGATCAGTTTCCACTTCCCTTCATTAACCAAATGTTAGATCGACTTGCTAGAAAAGATTATTATTGCTTCCTAGATGGATATTATGGGTACAACCAAATTGCTATTGCACTGAAGGATCAGGAGAAAACAAATTTCACCTGCCCCTTTGGTACTTTTGCTTTTCGTCGTATGCCTTTCGGTCTTTGCAATGCACTAGCCACATTTCAGAGGTGTATGATTGCAATATTCTCAGATATGATCAAAGACTCTTTAGAGGTTTTTATGGATGACTTTTCAATTTTTGGGAATCATTTTGATCATTGCGCTAACAATTTGGATAAAGTACTGAAGTGATGTGAGGACACTCATCTTGTTTTGAATTGGAAAAATGAAATTTTATGGAAATTGAAGGCATTGTGTTGGACCATCACATCTCTAATCAAGATATTCAAGTAGATAAAGCTAAGGTGGAAATCATCAAGAAATTACCCCTACCGAAAAAATGTGAAAGGTATTCGTAGCTTTCTTGGACATGTGGAATTTTACCCGTGATTTATTAGGGATTTTTCAAAAATTGCAAATCCATTATGCTCATTGCTGAAATAGAATAAAAAATTCCTCTTTGACGAGGCATGTCTGGATGCCTTTGTTTAGTTAGAGAAGCAGCTGGTCAATGCACCCATTATCATTGCACCGGATTGGTCTCAACATTTCAAAGTTATGTGCGATGCAAGTGACTTCGTCGTGGGTGCAGTGCTAGAACAACGCAAGGGAAAAATATTTCACGTCATTTATTATGCTAGTAAAACTCTTATAGGGACTCAATTCAATTATACCACCACAGAGAAAAAATTGCTGGCCATAGTCTTTGCTTTTGACAAGTTTCGCTCTTATCTTGTTGGCGTAAAAGTTACAGTATTCACTGACCACTCTGCATTGTGATATCTCTTTGCGAAAAAAGATGCCAAACCAAGACTGATACAATGGATATTATTGTTACAAGAATTTGACATTGAGATAAAAGACCGAAAGGGGTCAGAGAATCAAGTTGTCGATCATTTGTCTAGATTGGAAATTGGCAGCGAAGAGGGAAAAATACTTCAAACTGTCGACACATTCCCAAATGAGATGTTATTCGCTATCGATGCAACTCCTTGATATGCAAATTTGGTTAATTACTTGGTGTGTGGAAAGCTCCCTTTGAGTATCACGGGCCACAAAAAAGAAAGATTTCTTCGTGACGTAGTGAAGTACCATTAGAACGAGCCATATTTATTCAAGGTATGCAATGATAACATTATTTAGCATTGTGTTTCGGAAAAGGAGATGGTCTCAATTCTGAAGCATTGTCATGATGCTCCTTATGGAGGTCATTTCGGTGGTATGAGAACTACTGCTAAGGTTCCCCAATCATGATTTTACTGGCTATCATTTTTAAAGATGCTCATAACTTTGTGAATCCATGCGATAAATGTTAGCGCATCGGTTCTATTTCCCGATGCAATGAAATGTTGCAACAACCAATTATGAAAGTTGAAGTGTTCAATGTTTGGGGAATGGATTTTATGGGACCATTTTTAAATTCATTTGGAAATTTTTATATATTAGTTGTTGTTGACTATGTCTTGAAGTGGGTGGAGGTTGTTGCTGTCCTAAAGGACAATGCAAGGACAGTGCTTAACTTTTTTCACAAGCATATATTCACCCGTTTCGATACACCAAAGGCATTAATTAGTAATCAGGGTACACATTTTCATTGCAACCAAGTGGCAGCCGCATTAAATAGATATGGAGTTAATCATAGAATGGCCACTACCTATCATCCACAAACCAATGGACAAGCCGAAGTATCAAATCGACAAATCAAGAACATTATCGATTGGTCCTCCCGATTGGAAGACGCTCTATGGGCTTTACGGACAGCATACAAGACTCCATTAGGGATGTCGCTGTATCAATTGGTTTATGGGAAAGCATGTCACTGTCACTTGCCAATTGAACCAGAACACAAAGCGATGTGGGCAATTAAGCAAGTGAACATGGACTATGAAGCGGCTGGAAAGAAAAGGCTGTTGGACATCACCGAGCTAGAGGAGATTCGAAGAAATGCTTATGAAAATGATGTGATTTACAAGGAAATGACCAAACGATAGCATGACAAGATTATTTTGCAACGACAATTTATCGCGGGGCAACAAGTTTTATTATTCAATTCTCGACTTAAATTGCACCCAAATAAATTGCATTCACATTGGTCTGGACCGTTCGAAGTTGTCGGCGTATTTCCTCATGGTGCGGTGATAGTTCGAGATTTATGTGATGGACACCAGTTCATAGTCAATGGACAGAGATTGAAACACTATTTTGGAAATAAAAATCAAGAGCAAGCAAAGACCACTAATTTGCTACTAACATTTTAAAATTTTAATTTATTACTCCTAGATTTCATCTTATTTTATTCATGTTTTGAAAAACTTGTTTTCTTTCCTTTTTGCAGAATAATAATGTATACCAAATGATCTTAAAAAAAATCTAATATCCCTTCTAGAATTCTCCATACTTACTAATCAATTCTTGGCTCTGACCATATTATTACTAATTCAGTCGTTGAATTCTATAGCTTCTCTTTTGCAGACTTAATCAGCATAATTCTTGTAAATCCCATTGTGTAAGACTTTGAGGGTGAGGGTGTCGAGATCGTAAAGCCTCTAAATTTGACTCTCAAGAATACACATAACATAACATTCATTATTAACATAACATCATGAACTTCTACTCACCTTTATCAGTTTCGACTCATCAAGAGAAACTTTTTAATTAGACACTTGAGTATCACTTTCAGCATTATCAGAATTAGCTCAATTGGAAAACATCTCTGTCTAAAAATGAAACAAATATCATTAGAGTTACGAGATATCACACTATCATGGGTTACATAATGGCATGTATTTCTAGACTTCATACATGCTATGTTTAGTCTAATAATCGACTAAATCGTAGCTCTAATACAACTAAATGTAACACCCCTAACCCATATTCGTCGCCAGAATAAGGTTATAAAGCATTACTGTAAAGACATAGCTCAAACCATTCGTTTCCAATCATTTCATAAATCATAAAATAATCCATTCAAACACATGCATATCGTCCCTTATTCAAGCAATCGGGGCCTCAGAAACACTTTAGAAATGATTCGGGACTACACCAAAAACATTTAAAATAATGAAGAAAAAGATAGAAAAAATCACACTATAGGGGTCACACAACTGTGTGGCTAGGCCGTGTGACTCACATGGCTGAGACACACACCAGTGTCTCAGGCCGTGTAAGTATTGAAATAGGGACACACGACCATGTCCCAACCCGTGCTCGTGCCCGTGCAACACTCTAACTTGGGACACACGCCCGTGTGCCAGGCTGTGTAACACACGAATAGCCTTACATGCCTATGTGCCAGGCCGTGTAAATTTTGAAAAGCAACCTTTAAAACCGGCAGAAGACATACAACCATGTCGCATGGCCATGTGTCACACAAGGCTAAGTCACACGCCAGTGTCTTAGGCAGTGTGGACAAGAAGTAGGCCAAATTCAAGCCATTTCTTTCACCAAATTCAAGCACACACCTACAAGC
This sequence comes from Gossypium hirsutum, assembly GCF_007990345.1. NCBI lineage: Eukaryota > Viridiplantae > Streptophyta > Magnoliopsida > Malvales > Malvaceae > Gossypium > Gossypium hirsutum. Next base: position 31,757,170 of record NC_053449.1, read on the forward strand.
CATTTGCACATATAATCAAGCCTTAAAACATACCTAAAACATGCATAATAAGACCAAGTCGAATACCAAGTTCCATTCAACCAATATGTTGTATAGACACCTCAAATGCATACATACAATTTATCTAAACATATACATGAATTTAACACATTTCATTCATCAACACTTGATTCATTTTCCATTTCAAAACTCATCATAAATTGACCATATTTATACAATTACAAATAGTTCATATCTACCTCAAAGCATAACTCCACTTAGTCTCATATAAACATACCAAATATGGTCATTCCAAACATACCTAAACATGTGCATATTTAAACATACCATATTAGAGTCATACCATATCAAAATAACCTTATAATTTGGGTCATTTCTCGCATACATCAAAACCATCTAAATAACACAAATCTAGCCATTTCCAAATGGTACCAACAACCAACATATACATAAACCATATTTCAATCATGCACATCTATTGAAAACCTTTCCAAAGTATACCATAACTTGACCATATTGGGGTCAATTCATTACCTACCATTTTTCCCACTCAAACATGTATTAACACATTGTCAAAATGGCACACATCAATAAGGCATCAAAAGTACCAAGGTTATATCAACCAAAATGACATATACAAGCCAAACTCATCAACTATTATAAACCACAAGACCACCTATACATGCCATTATAACCTTGATCAAGACATCAAAATCTACCAATATAATCATTGGATAGTGTGATAGATCTCCTATGAGCTTCCAACCCGGTCAAGCTTTCGATAATCTGTAAAGTAAGAAAAGATGACTACATAAGCAATGAATGCTTAGTAAGTTCGTACAAACTTGAAACAACACTAATACTTTAACGTAGTATAAACCTATTGAACACCATACAACTCACAATTGAGTATATTTATAAACATCACATACACCTTTCATTCATAACATAATAAGGTCTCATAGATTGACTTACATATTTATCAACCTTTCCTTAAAATGATGAACCATTTCATTTAGTTACTTACAAGTTCATTCACTTAGCATACACTTAGGTAACATCATTAATTCACTAAATATGATATTCGTTTACGAATTAGGTAACTTCATCCATAGCATATTTAAGTTCCTCATATAAGTACATCATTGAACTCATCAATCCCTTTTTCATCATATTACAAATAAGCTATGAACTTACCATTTCATTACCTTTCCTCACCTGTTTCATATGCATAACATACAATAACATACAAGATATAAATGTAACATTAAACATAGCCACAAGATAGTGCATTTAAGCATAACTCTTTTAGAATCAACTACACATTAAATCAATTCATGAGAAATTACATACTTTGATTCTTACTTCTCATTCATGCACATAAGCATCTTTCCATTTGGTCACTTACCATTTCAATGCATATCTTTAAAACTAACATAACACAATCCAACAAATAGCTTGGCACAAGACTAAGCATCATCAACAACACATACTAGTGCATCAATTCATAATTCACTTGAATTAATATAAGACAAGTAATTAAACATGAATAACCTCACTTGAATCATCAATTTCATGAACATAGACATAATTTCATTTAACATTTCCCTTTCATTCCTTTTCATAGTTTTCATTATATAAGTCATTTGGATACTTACCATTCCTTCACTTTTCATGACCGTTGAATCACTTAGAATAATATCGAATACGCAAGAAAGCTCACACAATGTGTGCTAAACATATGGTCAAAACCATTCCTTTTCCTTTTCCTTTTCCTTTTCATAGATGCTCGTATGAGCCATAATTGGATCTACTCAAACAAGATGTCGGTCGGAACGTAGCTACACGGTGCTGCTCACACAAGTTGTCGAGTATCTGCAACAAATGTCAAAACTTAGCCACCGATAGGACAGTTAGGACCAACACCCAGAACATGGTAACCCTAATGACATGTCTTTTGTATCATATATATTCCTAAGGTTCAAATGGGGCTCGATTATCATCGAACATCGTTGGATTTCCATCGTCACTTTACTTGATAAATTGAATTTTAACACATATATATTTTGATTCATTTACAATAGAATCACACATTAAACAATCAATTTAATCAACATTTAAGTTATTTTAGTTCATACGACCTTACCTGGCTAAATTGCAGAAATAACAAAGCATAGGGGATTTTTGGTAATTTTCCATTCACCTCGATTTTCCACTCGATCTTGATCTAAATTAATAATTTCAATCAATTTATTAATTTAGATAGTAACACAATTTACTTTATGCAATTTATTCATTTTTACATTTTTACAAAATTTCCCCTCACATTTTATTTTTATTCAATTTAGTCCATGAGCCTAAAACATGCAAATTAACCATTTTTATTGCAATTTCCCACTAGCTAAATTTTCATAGCTTCCATTTTAGCCCATTTTTGTAACAATTTCACATCAAGTCCTTGAACTATTACTATTTCAACAATTCAGTCCCTAATCGATAAATTCATAGCCTCCGCTACTGCAATCCGTGAGTCAGAATCCCCCAGGTAGTGCAAAAAAAGGAACCAGTAATCTATTTGAATAAAGAGGCAAGGGAACGATTTTCCATTCTCCTCGATTTTTTACTTGATCTTGATCTAAATTAATAATTTTATTCAATTTATTAATTTAGATAGTAACACAATTTATTATATGCAATTTAGTCATTTTTGACATTTTTACAAAATTACCCATAACATTTTACTGTTATTCAATTAGTCCCTGAGCCTCAAAAATGCAAATTAACCATTTTCATTACAATTCCCAACTAGCTGAATTTTAATAGCCTCCATTTCAACCCATTTTTGTAACAATTTCACATCAAGTCCTTGAACTATTACTATTTCAATAATTTAGTCCCTAATTAATAAATTCATCAAAAATCACTTAAGAAAATACTTTTAAATAACAACTAATATCTCAAATTCATCATTTAACATAAAAAAATCACTAGATTCATCAATTGCAACATTCAGTATCTTTAACAGTTTCAAAATCGAAAGCACGGGTTAGCTAGACCTAGTTGCAACGATCTCAAAAACATAAAATTACGAGAAGCAGGTTCAAAACAGACTTACATGCATCATCCAAAGAAAGGTCGAAGCTTGAAGCTTCTCCGTTTCTATTTCCAAGGCACATTCGGTGATGCAAAGCAAATGGAGAAGAAACACTATGTTTTCTTTATTTTTTGACCTTTAATCTTTATTTTAATAATAAAACAACATATAAAGCATTATAATTAAAAGAAATTAAAGCATCCAATTGTCCCACTATCTTAAGGGTGGCTAATTTACTCAATAAGGTCATCCAATTATAATTCTTTAATCAATTAACGGCTTTAAACTAATAGCGATTGATTTTTTCAACTATTACGATTTCGTCTTTTTTGCTTAATTAACTAACAGAACATTAAAATTTCTTAATGAAAATTTAATACGATCTTATAACACTTCGTAAATTTTTATAAAAATATTAACGGCTAAGTTTATAGAAACGAGGTCTCGATACCCCATTTTCTAAAACCACTTGAATTTAGGGTCTTACCACTTGAACTTAATAAATCGTTTATATAACATAAATTATCAAATCAAAAATCTTTTTAGAACCATGATTTAATCGTAAATATTAAATAATAATATTTACAGACTTGCTTGCCAGATTTATGGCCCCTAAACCATTATTTTCGACGCCACTAAAAAATAGGCTTATCGAATTTGGGCACAAACTCTTTCACAATTTATCCGTTAGGCACGAGGTGCCGTGTATCAATTGGACTGTATAGCAAGGTTATATGAACCATTGAAAAAGGTTGGTTATAGGTATTACTAAGGAAGATTTATATTTACTTATGTATATATATGTATTCATTGGGAGATATGATATGTTTCTTGAATTGGATTATTAAAGTTGTGAATTGAATTCAAATGCTTTAGATATATTTATGGTTATTCGAACAAGTGAAGTTTATTTAATATGGATTGGTTTCCATGTCTACAGGTAGGTAAATAGTAAACTCAGACTTAGCATCCTACAAGAATCCTATACTCAATGTCACTGATGAGCTCTTTTGTGTTTTTGGCATATACCCCGGGGGTATTAGTTGATTAAAATTTTTTGAGTATAGATAGTTTGTATGGTACATTTTGTAGTGGTATCTAGTGAATATGTTAATGGTGTTTTTGTATATATATATACATCACTAAATTATGTCATTTTGGTACCTTAAAATGCTTGTAAATGAAATACTCTTGGTATGTGTATGATAGTCTCTATAAATGAGGCAATATTGGCATGTTTTGATAGTTGAAGTTTTGGTACAATTGTTTTGCCTTTGAATGACATATGGTTAGGTGATTTACGTTGTCTGAAACGGCATGTTTATGTATGTTTGGATGGTATTTGAACCCCTTGAAGATGTGCCCAAATTTTATGAATGGTTAGGTAGGATTTGGTTTTGGAACAGCTTGATTTTATGCAAATTTTGGGTTCACACGGCCTGGGACACGGGCTATCACACGGCCGTGTGAGGCACACAGCCTAGTGACACAGCCGTGTATCATCTAACGATTTTCTTAGGGTTCAAGTCCTTGAGTTACACGGCCTAACACACGGCCTGGCACACAGGCATGTGACACGACCGTGTGACTCACTTAGTGAGTTACATAGTTGAGGACACGGGCTGAGTCACGGCCGTGTGTCCCTTGTTTGAAAGTTACACAGCCCTGGGGCTATGTCACACGGCTGTGTGACCCTTGTTTTGAAATTTTTGTATCTTTTTCTTAAACTTTATGTTTTGTTTCAAATTAGCCCCAAACTATTTCTATCATATTTTTAGGGCCTCGAAGGCTCGATTTAGGGACAAAGTGCATGTGATTGAATGGATTATGATATGTTTAATCTATTTGAATATTATGATGTTAAATGTTTTAGATTGTACGGTAATGCTCCATAACCCTAATCTGGTGATGGAAACGAGTTAGTGGTGTTACATTTAGTGATATTAGACCTTACAGGTTTAGTCGATTCTCAGACTAAATTAAGCTCGGAGTTGAGTCTAGAGGTACATGCCATTGTCGAGTCAAAGTCAGGATTTGGATGCTGACTTTTAATTATTTTGTCTTATATTCAAAAATGTCCAATGAGTTGAGCTATGTTGTAGAATAGAAATTAATAGGATAATTATTTTGTAAGAAGTGAATGTTGAAAGAAAGTAGCAGCATGATACCGGTGTGGATCCCTGGAGTACTTAGCTTGAGGTTGCTCGATAAGTCATATGAATGTTCCAGCTATAATTTTGAAATCTATCCCTGTAGCTAGAGGTCAAGGAATCATTATTGATGAATTAGTAGTATGGGAATTTTGTGCCCGTATATTTTTTTATGATTTAAAATTGATTTATGATGTTCATATGATTGTGGATTAAGATGAGTTATAATTATCGTATAAAATGAATTGTGATTATGGGTATTGAATATTGAGAAATAGACTAAAATGAATTGAATAGAAATTTCTTGATTCAATTGTTCGTTGAGGATTAGTAGGAAATTGAGTTGTCGCATATGTGTTATATGATAAATTAGTGACTTGATTGTAAAGTAAGAATAAATGAATGTAAATTAATCTAGATATAATGAACCAGAAAATTGTTATCCTATTAACTGTTTTGGTATAGTTGAATATAGTTAAATCCTTAGGACCTGAATGCTATATGAAAGTTATCGTTTTCAGGCAACCCGGGGTGATGAAATTTTGTACCTGTACTAAGTAAGAGTCTAATTAATAGAGCTAAAAAAATACATGAAACAAACAAATGATGATAAAATGAAAGTAACGAAAATATGAAACATAACATATTGAGGTTTAAGCCGAAAATGAGCCCCAATGGCTACTTGAATACGAGTAAATTTATAGACTCAAAAATTGCTAAAAAGTTAATTTGGAGTTGAACATGCAATGTGTGTGAAATGTATTTTAAATGATGAAATATCGCTTGTGATTTAAATGGTAGGTTTATATATCTATATGATAAATAAAAAAGTAGTACGATTTAACCGATTTGTGGCACTCGGTGTTAAATTGAGTTGAAACATATTATGTACTGTATTGGGATAGTGCATTGATGAAATTCAGATTGATAGAATATGGACTGAACTTATAATGGAATTGAAAATTAGTTACCTGTTAAATGTACAGGTGATTCTTCGGTTTATCCGATAATGCACTGTGTGTGCCAGTATATTTTCTTTTGTATATCTGATGGTGCACTGTATGTGCCAGTATAATTTCATTGGTTTTTCCAATAATTCATTTTCATGCCAGTATATTTTCGTCAGTTTGTCCGATTATGCACTCATGTACCAATATGATTCTTTCGGTTCAAGATTGAGATACGAGTTAGTTTATTTAAGTATCTGGCTTGAGTCTGAGCAAGATTAATAAAATAATAACATATGAATAGGTTAAATGAAATTTGAATTGGGTTAGTACCGTGATTAATTATTTGAAGGTAAATTTGAATATATGAATATCGATAATATGCGAAAAACCATACGATGTAATTAAACTAGCTTGAGGACAAATATGGAAAGATAGAAAATGAATTAATTCGATTCAAAAATGAAATCTTAGTACCCTACCTCTTAGAGGTAAATTTTGGGGACAAAACTTCTTAAAGGAGGGGAGAATTGTCACGACCTAAAAGTCAGTGAAGCTGGAGAGGTGGTTTCGGAATATTATTTCTCGATATAGAAGTAGTGAATATTATTATTTGCAGTTATGAAGGTATTACAGTATTATATTGAGGTTGATGTAATAATTTTAATTATTTGGAAGGTTAGACAAGTTACAAGTGTATCAGTTCTAAAGTCGATGGTTTTGGAAATTGACGTATCAGGATCTCGTTTCCATAAATTAGACTCATAAATATTTTTATTAAATATTTATGGAGTGACTATATAGGTATATTGAACTTTGGTCCAAAAATTTTTGTGATTTCATTGTTAATTAAAGAAAAATGACTAAATTATAAAAAGTACAAAAGTCAACTTTTATTGATAATTTGGGTCAAAGGGTTATAAAAATATTATTGCATGGCTTAAAGTGGTAATTTGTCCATATTGGGATTTAGTGGATGGTAAACATTCATTTTATTTTTATTTTATATGATATATATGTTAAATTAAATAAAAAGGTTAATATTACAATAAAAACAAAAGAATGAAAGTGTTCTTCTTCTTTATTTTCATCTATCAACAACCGAAAACTCCATTTCTAAGCTTTGGAGCTTCGGTTTTTCTATTTCAAGGTGCATGTAAGTATTTCTTAGTTCATTCTTCATAATTTTTAAGTTTTAAGCTAATTGTGATGAAATCTAGCTAGTTAGTGGGCTAATTTGTGAAATTATTAAAGAATAGAGATTATACCATTGATAATTTTTTAAAGTTTTTGGTGCTAGTTGGTTTTGTTGGAAGCTTGGTTGTTAGATATGATTAATTTTTAAAGTGATCTTTTAGTGTTTTTGAATTTAGGGAATAAATAGGTAAAATGTTGAAGTTTGCTTGGTTTTATTGTAAATTTTTGAAATTTAAGGGTTGTACCAAGATTGCTTAAAACTCGATTACATGGGTATAGAATTTAATTCTGGAAATAAGCTTGTTTCGATTTAAGGACTAAATTATATAATGTGTAAAAGTTTGAGGAAAATGTGTAAAAAATTGTAAATAATAAATTATATGCATTAAATTGAATCGAATGTGAAATTGAGGCTAATAATTGAAATAAATTATATTATAGATCAGGATCAAGTTGATAATCGTGGAAAAAGGAAGATTGCTTATTAGTCTCTGCAGTTTAACCTTGGTAAGTTCGTAGTCTCGAACTTAATCTTTCTATTAATCACTCATCGTATCTTTTTCTTAAACTTTCTGTTTTGTTTCAAATTAGTCCTGAACTACTTCTATAGTATTTTTACGGCCTCAAAGGCTCGATTTGGGGACAAAGTGCATGTGATTGGATGGATTATGATATGTTTAATCTATTTTAATACTATGATGTTAAATGTTTTAGATTGTACGGTAATGCTATGTAACCCTAATCTGGCGACGGAGACGGGTTAGGGGTGTTACATTTCAAAATTGTTTTCCAAATGTATGTTTTTCTAACAAAATGTGTGAACTGGGTATCGCAACCTCAGCCACGAGCCTTGCACTCAAAGCATTTTCAAGACCAAAGTTTCTTTTCTTTAAAAACTCTGTTTCTAAAACAAATCCTAATGTTTCTGATTGTTCACTCAGTTCGCAATGAACTCACCCACTCCTTTCTTACTTCTTCAAAGTTAACTAGGTCACAGATTAGCATTGGGGAGGTCGATGATGTAGCAAGGTGCACTCCTAAGTAATTGTTGGCGAACCTAGGTTAAATAAAGCTGGGATTATTGTTATGAGTTTAGAATTTAATGTTATATTTCTGACTTTATGAATATGACAATATTATTTGAATTTTAGACTGTTTAGTTACATTTAAATGCTTAGTACATTGATTTACAAATCATGTTTAAAGTACTTATTATTTCATAAATAAATTTGATGTTATCCATGTATGAGAGTACTGTGTTTTATTTACTTGCAGGAGTTATGATTAAGGTTTATTACATACTGACTCTACGATCCCATAAATGTAAGTGATCTCGAGTAAGTGATGTGAACCTTAATTTCATGAGTACCCCTATTATGATTATTTTATTACATGCGAACCACTGGTAAGATATGCTAACCCTATTGAAATACAATAACCCTTGCATGCATGTTCCTTATGATTGCGCAGTCTATCTATTTGCGAAAGCATGATATATCTGTGAACTATTCATATTTAGTGAACTCTTTCCTTTGTATGTAATCCTATATGCTTTGCAAACTTATGCTAATTGTTGCTAAGCGAACTCTTGTATTATGTGATTTCATGTGAAATCTGATAAGTATGCAACCCTATTCCTTAAACTGAACTATGAACTCATATGTTTTCTTGTTATACGAACTATATTGTCATTTGAAAAGCCTAAGTTGTGATGCAAACTCTTAAGTATGTTACTATAAGGCATGCGAAACTGCTTATGTTTATTTGTGAAGCTTGCATGTTTTTTTTTGTTCCCCCTGTTGTTTTTCAAGTTAGCGTAACTTTTTTTAAGACTTAAGTGGGGTGTTGGAAGTTAGGTTGGGAGTCAATGGAGAGTCACCTCGGTGGCTAATATAGCTCGCCAAATTCAGGATGAGACTTCTAGGTCGAGTTTGGGGTGTTACATTCTTAAATTATTTTCCCCCAAATTGTCTTACCGCTCAAGTTCTTTCAAAACCCTAATATATTTTCTTCTACTTTGTCTTCTTCTTTTATTCTTCTACACCCACCGAAGCATTATTGTTGTTCCTTCCAAAACTCAATCAGTTCTAAAGGTAATCATACATTTTCTATCTTACTTTGCTTCACTTTTCTTTGAATGGCTAAAGTCAAAATAGGCACAAGGGGTAGGCTCAATGGTCGTGATGGTCAAATTCAGAGAGGCTAGTAGAAGGTGGCAACAAGCCATGTAAATGCAAAGTCGATACACCAATAGAAACCACATTTTATAAACGTACAACCACCGAAGAGGAGATGATCAAGCACTTGGCAGCTAGGGAAATTAGTTTGCCCAACTTTGTCTATGATTTCAAAGTCATAAAAGGGGAATGTCGATTGAGTGACTCCAATGATGGTTTCATTCTCCCTCTGTACCTGTTAGTGGCAGGTTTCTTTCTTTTCCTACATCCTTTCTTTTGCACGGTGCTAAAAGACTATGGAATTGCATCGGAGCAACTTATTGGCATCCCATGGTGGACACTAGTGACATTCTTCATCGATTGTAGCAAACGATGTGAGCCACCCTTTATTGGCGTATTTCAACATATTTATCAGTTGAAGGTCATCACTCAAGCGGCGTCGGCTAAAATGGTCTATTTTTGTACTCGCATGGGCCGCGAGCCCGTTCTCTAAAATTGGGCTTCATATATCCATTTGAATCACCAAAAAAAATCCAAGTAAGGAGCAAGCTTGATGCTGGATTCGGTTTCCCTACCAAGTCGTCCATCCCTTTAGAGTCCACTTGTCTCTAGCAGCAAATATTTGATTGCGAGATTTCTATGGCATAATACAGTCGGTTAAAATTTGGTCGCACTCAAAAGCTAGAGAATTTGCTAACAGTTAGGAACATTTTTTGACACTATTTGGAAGGGTAGAGCCCCAATGGCTTTCGAACAGCGGACTTGATGTTGGGTGTGGATCCCCCAAAAGTACAACCTGCCACTGAAGCGTGGCTTTATGGGATCAATAATGAGATAGGTTTGGTATTGGTATAGAAGATAAGGGAACCTACCAAATTATTTTACATTATTTGTATTAGACATCCCCACCATTGGTCTTCCTCGTTAACAGGTGATAGAGGTGAGTCTTCCAATAGAGCTCTATTTCCCAGTAGGGCTGACTCTTTGTTGTTGCTACTGTAGGCTCAAACAATTCCTCTAAGTCTTCTAGTACTTAGTGCAACATCGACGTGGAAGCTCTAATGGACATTTTATGAGAGGATGAAGAAGTGGTTGCCCCGGGGGCAAGGGCCAAGAGTGGTAATCGCAAAACACTACGAGTGGATGAAGGGTCACATAGCATTAGGGATAGTAGCAGTGAGAGGTTGGTTCACTGCAGACAAGGAAAGAAGTAGTTACTTCTTAGGGAGGAATCGCTTTACCTGATGTCTCTCAAATTTCTGAGTCTCCTATAGAGTCCACCAATCCTGTGGACCTGCTTGCACCTTCTACTGTGCCACCTCCTACGGAGCCTACCAAGGCCAACCTGAAGAACTATATGCCTAAGTTAAGATTGAATCTAATGTTGCACGCCCAAGTGGTTATGGGCCCTTTTGATGTGAGTCGAGTAAATTTCAATTCCCTACACAAACTCACATATTCGAATCTTGACTTCAACGTTCTCAACCCTTTAGGCATCGAGTGGGAAGAATTTCAAAAGGGATGGAAAGAGTCAGGTAAACTTTTCTATCCCCTGGAACCAAAGGTAACAAGCCCTGCTCCCGTAAAAGGATCTAGCCATAAAGAAGAAAGCACGAAAGGTCCCGCCACCACAGCTCCTCCAACTAATGAAGGGAATTAGAAATTTTCATGTAAATGTATTTGCCTCTCCATCAATTAAATTTTAACTATTCCTTCAACTTTTATGATTTGCTTCCTTTCCTTTCTTACTTCCTTTCCCCTTACAATTTCTTGAATGTTCGTACTACAATCAGTAGATACGGTTTACCCTTATCATAACCTTCCCATTTTCTGTTTGCAAACACATATATACTTGATTTGTAATAATTTAATGTAGTATATTAAACTAGTTTTCGCATTTAAGGAACTTGAATACAAGTATTTTCATTATGTTTGAGTTAAGTTTTCTTAGTTTTAGTTATATTCAATAAAATGTGCAAATTGAGTCTTTTTGTGTAATGCACTTTTTGTGTAACACCCCTAATCCATCTCTGTCACCGGATTAGGGTTACAAAGCATTATTGTATAATTCAGAACATTTATCATCGAAATAGAAACTAACATACAATTATATATTAACATTAGATAACATACTTTATTTATAGAAAAAAAATACTTTTACAACCTCAAATCGAGCCTAAGAGACCCTAAAAATAGTTTACAAATAATCAAGGACTAATTCAAAACAAATCAAAAAATTTTGGAAAAACATGAAAAATTGGGAAACAGGGGTCACACAGTCGTGTGGCCAAGTCGTGTGGACATTCGAACTATGGAACACGCGGTTGTGTCCCAGCCTGTGTTTCAAACTCACTAACTTGGGTCACACGACCGTGTCACAGGCCGTGTGAAACCTACACCTAAAAAAATAACACGATCGTGTAGGGTGACCGTGTGTGGCACACGGCCGTATGGCAACCTGTGTCCCAGACCATGTTGATGCGATCTCGTATTTGAGGTTGATTTCGAGTTACAAATGTTCCCAATCGTAAATTAAGTAGTATCAAAGTTGTAAGGCTAAGTATGAATGGTTTCGAAAAATGTTAGGTTTGCAAGGGGTGTTTTTAGATTGATGGAAATGGCTAAGTTGTGTTTCAAGTTAAGGTTGAAGAATAAACCAATATTATAAGAGAATATTGACCCGATTCTTATGTCAACACTTAGTAATGGATATTAAGTTCAAAATGAATCAAATTGACGCCACTAGACTTGCTAGATAAGTCAATTTGAGTCACAAAAGAACAAAGAGAGATGAATAACTCACAAATTGATTAAAATTCATCAAAGGTTCAAAAGTTTCTCCAAATGTTTACAAACAACTATTCATAGGAAAATATAAAAAAAAGATGAATGGCCAACATTCAGCCATTAATGTAGTTCATGTACACAAACCATACAATGAATCGAATGATTCATGAACTCCATTAAATGCATATAAATGGTTGTTCACTCCCCTTTGATGGTTATGGACGTTCTTCCCTTGTATTGGCATGTATTTGGAAGTTCATGCACCTCATTGAATGTTATTCATGCATGAACTTTAACTTGAAGAGTCACATTCTTCCTCCCTTTGTTGTGCATGAATTCTTAGTATAGAAGAAAGCTTCAAGTGTCTTGTATGATCACCAAAAGTCTCATTCATCTCCTTGGATTGTTCATGCACTTGCATGGAACAGGCATTCTCATAAATAGGCGCTTTAATGGCATGTAGGTTCATGAACTAGTTACATATATCTTGCAGATTCATCCTCCATGATGTTCAGCCTTTAGTTCCCCTTCAATCCCCCTAGGCCGAATGATAGATGCATGGGATATGCATCTCCTTTAATTGAAGCTTTAGTGCATCTTGAACACATGAATGGGTAGTTTGTATTTAGTTGATTCATCCTCTAATTTCGATGCATGTATATGCTGGTACATTGGCTGAATTAATGAGCTGCTTGTTAATGAACTTGAAGCATGTATCTTGTGGATTCGATGCATGACATTTAAACCGTACAAGCCCCTTTTGGAGTGCATGAAGGGGTAGATTCAACCCTCTTGAATAATTGCATGTATGAACATAATTTAATGATTCCAATTAAATGTGGAACTCCTCCCCTTGCTTCCATCCATCCATGCACTTTGTGAATGGCTATGAATCTCTCCAATTTATGACTTGCATGAATACATGAATTCAGTTTGATGGATGGAGCTTGAAAATCCAAGCCTTGCCCATTCAAACAACCACCTTGAATATTACCCAAATATGCATGTAGTTCATTATTGATGCTTGTGATGCATGAATCTCCTTAAATGTGTTTGTGCTACAGAACAGCTTGAAGGAAACTTCCTAGTAGTAGGCAATGTGAACAACCTGTTACACATTAAAGAGATGGGTCAATGCCACATTAAGCAAAGTTTGACTTACTTTAAATATGTAGGAAATTAAACGAACATTAAAGATGTCCGAATTTAAACATACTTAAAACATGTATTAAAGATGTCCTAAACTATAACATAATTAAAAACTCATATTAATGGTGTTCAAATTATGACATAATTAAAGACTCAAACTAAATAACTAAAGTAACTAAAATGGATAAACATCCTTATTTTCCAGCAACCAAATTAACAAACTAAAATTAAAACTTCATTTTGCACTTGGGCCCCTCGTGCTTGGGCCAATTCTGATGTCGTCGAATTTTATCATGACATGATGTGGTCGTGCTCGCATCACGTGTGCTCCAAAATTAACCCCTAAAACAAGACAACTCAAGGCCTATACTTTCATTCCAATACACCCTTCTTGTAACACCCCTTACCCGTGTTCCTAGCAGGAACAGAGTATGAGGTATTACTAGAACTCAACACTTATAAAATTTTTTTATAAAAATTTCGGCAGCATTTCTGCTTATCTTTATATAAAACCCCCTGCAAATTTTCAAAGACAATTTCAAACAACTTCAATATTTCCAACCAATTACAGTTATATGTTCAGACATAATTTATCCATTAATAAACACCAACATATAAAACCAAACAATACTGAATATATACATATTTATACCACATTACATAAAGTCATCTATACATGTCATGTTTCCAAAGTATTAATTGCAAAATACCCAAAAAGTTGATGATAGTGTGGATGATTATCTGACGTCGTCCAAGTTCCGAGCTGATTGATGTCACTATAATCAAGGGAAAATAAAAATGAGTAAGCATATAGCTTAGTAAGTAAACATGTGACCAATAAATAAATTCCTCACATGATTACATAGTAACATAATTTTAATCACACATAAACTTCATTGTTTGCTCAATTTCCAGCAAGTTGTTTTTCTGCATCCTGGTCACTAATTTATTTTTATCTGAAGCTACAGGGCTCCAAATTAAGTTCTGTAAATTTTTCCCAAAACTAGATTCATATAACTTTCCACCATAAAAATTTCAGAATTTTTCCTTTGGCCAATTAGTACAGTTTATTCTCTAAAGATTCCCTTGTTTCACTACTTGACAGTTCTGACCTCTCCTTACTAAAATTTACTTAACTCCCTGTACAGAATTCAAACAATGTTTTCTTTTGTTTATATTAAAAATAGACTCATTAAGCAATCCAAACATATAAATTTCAGGCCATAATTATTTTTTTTAAAATTTATGGTGATTTCCCAAAGTTGGAACTGGGGATTTCGAAATCAATTCAACCCTGTCTCAATAAAATTCAAATATCCCCAAATATACAACTCTTTTGTTCTATTTCTTTCATATGAAAATAAACTCATCCAGCTTCAATTTCATATATTATTCAACCTCTAATTCATTTTCCGCCATTTATGGTGATTTTTCAAAGTTGCCCAACTGTTATTATTAAAAACAGTTTTGTATTTAAATTGTTCTTTTGTATTTTTTATATTCCCTCCCATCTTACATATGGATTGATTAAGTATCAAAACCCAATATTCCTCCCATAAACTTGTCCACCATATATAAATATTCACCTTTCCAACTTCCTCGTTGAACACTCGGAATGTTATCCATTATCAGTGGATTCAGCACTTAGCAACCACCAATGAGTCGGGGAATCAGCACTTAGCAACCCCTTTCACATTTAAGATACGGTGGGATCAGCACTTAGCAACCACCAATGATTCGGGGAATCAGCACTTAGCAATCCCCTTCACATTTAAGATACGGTGGAATCAACACTTAGCAACCACCAATGACTCGGGGAATCAGCACTTAGCAACCCCTTTCACATTTAAGATACGGTGGAATCAGAACTTAGCAACCACCAATGAATCGGGGAATCAGCACTTAGCAACCCCCTTTATATTCAATGTAATCCGGCCTATTCCGAGTGTTCAACCGGACACCGTGTTTTTCAACACTTTACTACCTTTCCCAACTTAACCACACTTTTAGAATCTTTGCCAAATATTTATTCTATGTTCAAATAAATCTCAAAATATATCAAATAATATAAAAAATATGCATTATTTCACATGTTTACTTACCTCGGTGCAAAATATCGTAATTTTGTAATTTACTCCACTATCTTCTCTTTTCCCCGTTTAGGTAGTCTTCGCGTCTTTCTTGATCTATAATAGCAAATTTAACTCATTTAATGTTCAAATTTAATAAAATAGTCTTCCACGCAAATTTTTGAAAAATTACTATTTTGCCCCCAAACTTTTGAATATTTACACTTTTGTCCCTAAGCTCGAAAATTAAATTTAATCTCTCATTATTATGTTTTACAACATGATGAACACTTTTCCCTTCTATGGCAACATCAAATTCTCACTCTAACACATACTTTTGAACATTAACTATTTTTACCGATTATGTCAATTTACCCGTTTTCGTTTAAAATCGCTTAGCAAAAGTTGTTTAACATAATTTCTAGCTTCATATTCCACCATAAAACAGAAAAATAAACACTTTTCACCTATGGGTATTTTTCCAAATATAAACCCTAGGCTAATTTATTGCCAGAATAAGCTAAATTAAGCTACCGGGACTCCAAAAACGTAAAGAACATTAAAACTGGGGCTTGGAATCACTTACTATTGAGCTTGGAAGCTTAAAAACCCTAACTATGGCTACCCCCTTGCTGATTTCTTTCACCATGGGGAAGATGAGCACATTTTGTCATCTTTTTCCCTTTTTAATTCTTTTTATTACTAAATGACTAAAATGCCCCCATTTAAAAAAAAATTCTATTTCACCCATTTCTTATGTCTATTTTTCTCCATCAATTAACTAATGGCCTAATTACCATATAAGGACCACCAATTTATAATTTCATAACAATTAGACACTTCTAACATTTAGAACTCAACTTTTGCACTTTTTACTATTTAGTCCTTTTGACTAAATTTAGTGCCCAAATGTCGAAATTTTCGAATGAAATTTTTACGAAATTTTTCCGTGAAATTGTAGGTCATAAAAATATAATAATCATAATAATGTTTTCCCTCGTCAGATTTGTAGTCCCGAAACCACTATTCTGAATAGGCCCAGAATCGGGCTGTTACAATTCTCCCCCCTTAGGGATTTTCGTCCTGGAAAATCTTACCGGAAAAGAGATTTGGGTACTATTTCCTCATAACTTCCCCTGGTTCCCGCGTAGCCTCTACCATTCCATGTTTTTGCCAAACACTTTCACTAAGACTACACTTTTATTTCTTAACTGTTTTACCTCTCGAGCCAGAATCTTTATCGGTTCCTCCTCATAAGTCATATCCGGACGAACTTCAATTTCTGTAGGAGAAACTATATGTGAAGGATCAGAACGATAGCGTCGTAACATTGATACATGAAATACATTATGTATTCTTTCCAACTCTGCCGGCAAAGCTAACCGATAAGCTACTGGTCCAATTCTTTCAATAACTTCATACGGTCCAATAAAGCGTGGACTCAATTTGCCTTTACGACCAAATCTCAAAATCTTCTTCCATGGAGATACTTTCAAGACCACTCTATCACCCACTTGAAACTCAATCTTTTTCCTCTTTAAATCCGCATATGACTTCTGCCGATCTAAAGAAACCTTTAAACAGTCACGGATTACTTTTACTTTTTCTTCAGTTTCTTTCACCAAGTCATCTCCATGAATCCGGTTCTCATCGAGCTCAGTCCAATATAAAGGAGTTCTACACTTATGCCCATATAATTATTCATACGGTGCCATTCGTATACCTGACTGATAGCTATTGTTGTAAGCAAATTCAACCAATGGTAGATATTGCTCCCAAATGCCTTCAAATTCTAAAATACAACACCGGAGCATGTCTTCAAGAATCTGAATCACTCTTTCTGATTGCCCGTCAGTTTGCGGACGGAACACAGTACTAAAGTTCAATTTTGTACCCAAAGCTTCCTGCAACTTTCTCCAAAACCTTGATGTGAACCTCGGATCTCTATCCGATATAATAGACTTAGGCACCCCGTGTAGTCTCACTATTTCAGCAACATATAACTCTGCCAACCTGTCAAGTGAGTAATCAATGTGTACCGGAATGAAATGGGCTGACTTTGTCAGTCTATCAACAATTACCCAAATAGCATCCTTCTTTTTTGGAGTCAAAGGCAATCCCATCACAAAATCCATCGTGATAGTATCCCACTTCCACTCTGGAATCATTACCGACTGAAGTAAACCTGATGGTACTTGATGCTCAGCTTTCACTTGTTGACAAATTAAACACTTTGATACAAATTCTGAGATATCATTTTTCATGCCCGGCCACCAATACAATTTCTTCAAATCATTATACGTTTTCACACTACCTGGATGAACTGACAATCACCACTATGTGCCTCACATAAAATGGTCTGAATCAACTCATCATTTCTCGGTACACATACCCTATCTCGAAACATTAGACAATCATCTGATCTAATTCAAAAATCTGAATCAGCCCCTGCTTCACACTGAGCTCTCCTAGCTTGCAATTCACTGTCATTCTTTTGTGCTTCCCGAATTTGCTGAAGGAATAACGGTCTAGCCCTCAATTCAGCCAAAATTGAACCATCATTAAATAAAATTAATCTCGTACGCATAGCTCTCAAAGCAAATAAAGATCTTCTGCTCAAGGCATCAGCAACAACATTAGCTTTTCCAGGATGATAATCAATCACTAGCTCATAATCTTTTATTAGCTCGAGCCATCTTCGTTGTCGCAAATTCAAGTCTTTTTTATTCATTAAATACTTCAAACTCTTATGATCAGTGAAGATTCGGCATTTCTCACCATACAGATAATGACACCAAATTTTTAAAGCAAAAACAACGGCAGCCAATTCTAAATCAAGCGTCGGATAATTCTTCTCGTGCAGTTTCAGCTGTCTCGAAGCATAAGCTATTACTTTGCCCTCTTGCATTAACATACACCCAAGTCCACTCAACGATGCATCACTGTAAATTATAAACTCCTTCCCTGACTCAGGTTGTACCAACACTTGTGCCTCAGTCAATAAAGCCTTCAATTTCCCGAAACTTTGTTGACATTTATCGGTCCATTCAAACTTGACATTTCTTTTGCAATAACTTAGTCATAGGAGAGGAAATCATCGAGAATCCTTTGGCAAACCGTCTGTAATATCCGGCTAAGCCCAGAAAGCTTCTAACCTCGGTCACATTGTTTGGTGGCTCCCAATCAACAATTGCTGAAATTTTTCTTGGATCAACCCGAATACCTTCACTTGAAACTATATGCCCCAAGAATCCAACCTCACGAAGCCAAAACTCACTTTTGCTAAATTTAGCATATAATTTCTTCTCTCTCAGAATCTGCAACATAGTTCTCAAATGTTCGGCATGCTCAGATTCATCTTGAGAATAAATTAAAATATCATCTATGAACACCACCACAAACTTCTCTAGATACGGCCGAAAATTTCGGTTCATTAAATCCATAAAAATAGCCAGAGCATTAGTCAACCCAAAAGGCATTACCAGAAATTCATAATGGCCATACCTCGTTCTGAAAGTGGTCTTTGGCACATCGGACTCTCTAACTCTCAACTAATAGAACCCGACCTCAGATCAATCTTTGAAAACACTGTTGCTCCTTTTAGTTGGTCGAACAAATCATCAATTCTCGGTAAAGGGTACTTGTTCTTTATAGTCACTTTGTTGAGATGACAATAGTCAATGCAAAGTCTCATAGAGCCATTTTTCTTTTTCACAAATAATACAGAAGCACCCCAAGGAGAAAAACTTGGTCTCACAAATCCTTTATCTGTCAACTCTTGTAATTGAGCTTTTAATTCTTTCAACTCAGTCGGAGCCATCCGATATGGTGCAATAGAAATTGGTGCAGTACCAGGTAACAAATAAATAACAAACTCAACTTCTCTAATCGGAGGTAACCCAGGCAATTCCTTTGGAAATACGTCCGAAAATTCACAAACTACCGGTACTGATTCAAGCTTCGACCCAGTTATATCAGTATACAACACATAAGCAAGATAAGCTTCACATCCTTTTCTCAAGTATTTTTTAGCAGACATGTGTGAAATCACCATAGGAAATTTATTCGACTCCTCTACTTCAATCTAGAGAACTTCACCATTTTCGCATTTCAATTCTAGGATTTTCTGTCTACAATTTACCTTGGCATCATGCAATATCAATCAATCCATCCCCAGAATAACATCAAACTCATCAAATGGTAACAACATCAAATTAGTCGGGAAACAGTGACCGTGAATCATCAGAGGACAATTCCTACTAACCTTATCGACTAAGACATATTTGCCTAAAGGATTTGATACGTTAACCACAAATTCAATATTTTCAACAGGCAAATTCTTACTAGATACTAAATTCACACATACATATTAATGAGTAGACCCAGGGTCAATCAAAGCAACAACATCAATATCATGAAGAGAAAATGTACAGTAATTACGTCAGGAGATGATGCATCCTCACGAGCACGTATGGCATAAGTTCTAGTAGGTGCTTTAGCTTCTGATCTCCCAACTATATCTTTCGCCACACTTTTACCACTAACTTTGCTCTCAACATTCCTGGGTGGTCTACCTCTACTAACAATATCACCCGATCTAGCTCTCTTCAATCTTTCTTCCTCTATTCTCTCAGGGCAATCTTTTATACAATGTTCTTGAGAACCACACCTGAAACAGGCTCGTCTAAATCCCCAACACTCTCCAGCATGTCGCCTGCCACACTGTTGACACTCAGGTCTAGTATTTCCCACATTGCCCACACTTGCCATCAAGGTAGTTTGAGTTTTAGCTCCGGGGTATGATTTCCCTCAATCTCTACATGAATACCCAGCTGAACCAGTTCATCATGGATCCATCCCTTTAAGCTTCTTTGGTTGGGATTGAAATGTCCTGCTCATTGACCTTTTTCTTACATCTCGAGCTTCAATCTTCGCTCTTCTCTTTTCTTTACTCAGTTCTTCAGCTTTACAGGCTCGGTCAACCAGTACTACAAATTCTTTCAACTCTAAAACCCCAACGTACAATCTGATATCTTCATTTAACCCTCTTCAAATATTTTACACATAATGGCCTCCGTGGGCACACATTCTTGGGCATACTTGCGGAGCCTAACAAACTCCCTTTCACATTCTGCCACAGACATCCGACCCTGCTTCAACTCAAGAAACTCCTTGCGTTTCTGATCAATAAATCGTTGGCTTATATATTTCTTTCTGAATTCCTCCTGGAAGAAGTCCCAAGTAACTCTTTCTTTCAGAGCCACTGATATTAATGTTTTCTACCAACAGTATGTTGAATCCTTCAGTAAAGACACAGCACATTTCAAACATTCATCAGAAGTACAAGATAGTTCATCAAATACCCGAATAGTGTTTTCCAGCCAAAACTCTACTTTTTCTGGATCATCACCAACATTAGCCCTGAAATCTTCAGCCCCATGCTTTCAGATTTTGTCAACGGGAGGTTTACTTGATCTTACCAAATCAACACTCTGTGGAGCTACGGGGACTGGTTGAGGAATAGGATGGGGTGGAGGAGGTTGAGCATTTGGATTTACACGAACAAATTCTGTGTACCAATTACTCATCATTCGAAGGAAGACTTCCCAAGCCTCATCCTGCCTATGTGTCTCATGTCTACTTTCTTCAGGCACGGTCCCTTGTGCGGAAGCCGGCATGTTACTTTCCACATCATCCATTACAGCTCGGTCTGGTTCCATTTACTATATAAAAAGATATAAACACAATTTAAAATTTCAGAAATCATCACACTATCACAATACAATTATGGCATGTATAGATAGACTTTCTCGCATATTTTATTAGTCTGAGAACCGGCTAAACCATAGCTCTGATACCACTAAAATGTAACACCCCTTACACGTTTTCCTAGGAGGAACAGAGTATGAGGTATTACTAGAACTCAACACTTATAAAAAAAATTTATAAAAATTTCGGCTGCATTTCTGCTTATTTTTACATAAAACCCCCAGCAAATTTTCAAAGACAATTTCAAACAACTTCTATATTTTCAACCAGTTACAGTTATATGTTCAGACATAATTTATCCATTAATAAACACCAACATATTAAACCAAAAAATACTGAATATATACATATTTATATCACATTACATAAAGTCATCTATACATGCCATGTTTCCAAAGTATTAATTGCAAAATACCCAAAAAGTTGATGATAGTGTGGATGACTATCTGACGTCGTCCAAGTTCCGAGCTGATTGATGTCACTATAATCAAGGGAAAATAAAAACGAGTAAACATATGACCAATAAATAAATTCCTCACATGATTACATAGTAACATAATTTTAATCACACATAAACTTCATTGTTTGCTCAATATCCAGCAAGTTGTTTCTTTGCGTCACAGTCACTAATTTATTTTTATCTGGAGCTACAAGGATCCAAATTATGTTCCGTAAATTTTCCATGAAACTAGATTCATATACCTTTCCACCATAAATTTTTTAGAATTTTTGGTTTGGCCAATTAGTACAGTTTATTCTCTAAAGATTCCCCTGTTTCACTGCTTGACAGTTCTGACCTCTCCTTACTACAATTTACTTAACTCCCTGTACAGAATTCAAACAATATTCTCATTTGCTTATATTAAAAATAGACTCATTACGGAATCCAAACATATAAATTTGTTCTCATTTGCTTATATTAAAAATAGACTCATTACGGAATCCAAACATATAAATTTAGGCCATAATTATTTTTTAAAAATTTATGGTGATTTTCCAAAGTTGGAATAGGGGATTTCGAAATCAATTCAACCCTGTCTCAATAAAATTCAAATATCCCCAAATATACAACTCTTTTCCTTGCTCTGTTTCATTCATATGAAAACAAACTCATCCAGATTTAATTTCATATATTATTCAACCTCTAATTCATTTTCCACCATTTATGGTGATTTTTCAACGTTTCCCAACTGTTATTATTCAAAACAGTTTTGTATTTAAATTGTTCAATTGTCTTTTTGATATTTCCTCCCATCTTACATATGGATTGATTAAGTATCAAAACCCAATATTCCTCCCATAAACTTGTCCACCATATATAAATATTTACCTTTCCAATTTCCTCGTTGAACACTCAGAATGTTATCCGTTATCGGTGGATTCAACACTTAGCAACCACAAATGAGTCAGGGAATCAGCACTTAGCAACCCCTCGGGGGAATCAGAACTTAGCAACCCCTTTCACATTTAAGATACGGTGGAATCAGCACTTAGCAACCACCAATGAGTCGGGGAATCAGCACTTAGCAACCCCTTTCACATTTAAGATACGGTGGAATCAGAACTTAGCAACCACTAATGAATCAGGGAATCAGCACTTAGCAACCCCCTTTATATTCAATGTAATCCGGCCTATTCCGAGTGTTCAACCGGAAACCGTGTTTTTCAACACTTTACGACCTTTCCCAACTTAACCACACTTTTAGAATCTTTGCCAAATATTTATTCTATGTTTAAATAAATCTAAACATATATCAAATAATATCAAAAATATGCATTATTTCACATGTTTACTTACCTCGGTGCAAAATATCGTGATTTTGCAATTTACTCCACTATATTCTCTTTTCCCCGTTTGTGGTAGTCTTCTCTTCTTTCTTGATCTATAATAGAAAATTTAACTCATTTAATGTTCAAATTTAATAAAATAGTCCTCCACCCAAATTTTTGAAAAATTACTACTTTGCCCCCAAACTTTTGAATATTTACACTTTTGTCCCTAAGCTCGGAAATTAAATTTCATCTCTTATTATTATGTTTTACAACATGCTGAACACTTTTCCCTTCTATGGCAACATCAAATTCTCACTCTAAAACATTCTTTTGAACATTAACTATTTTTACCGATTATGTCAATTTACCCGTTTTCGTTTAAAATCGCTTAGCAAAAGTTGTTTAACATAATTTCTAGCTTCATATTCCACCATAAAACAGCAAAATAAACACTTTTCACCTATGGGTATTTTTCCAAATATAAACCCTAGGTTAATTTATTACTAGAATAAGCTAAATTAAGCTACCGGGACTCTAAAAATGTAAAGAACATTAAAAACGGGGATTGGAATCACTTACTATTGAGCTTGGAAGCTTTAAAACCCTAACTATGGCTTCCCTCCTTGCTGATTTCGTTCACCATGGCGAAAATGAGCACATTTTGTCATCTTTTTCCTTTTTCAATTCTTTTTATTACTAAATGACTAAAATGCCCCCATTTAAAAGAAATTCTATTTCACCCATTTCTTATGTATATTTTTCTCCATCAATTAACTAATGGTCTAATTACCATATAAGGACCACCAATTTATAATTTCATAAAAATTAGACATTTCTAACATGTAGAACTCAACTTTTGCACTTTTTACTATTTAGTCCTTTTGACTAAATTGAGTGCCCAAACGTCGAAATTTTTGAATGAAATTTTTACGAAATTTTTCCGCGAAATTGTAGATCATAAAAATATAATAATAATAATAATAATATTTCCCTCGTCGAATTTGTGGTCCCGAAACCGCTGTTCCGACTAGGCCAAGAATCGGGCTGTTACACTTCTTCCCACACATACATGCCTTAAACACCTACAAAACATGTCATTCAATCATCCTAATTGTTCTAACAAATATGCCATTCAAAGGTACCACAACTCAAACATTGATTCAACACATTTCAAGCCATTTTCATACCTTGAAGATATACCATACAAACACACAATTCACATGCTTCAACGCTATAAATATGTCCTCTATTCATCTGACCTTCAAATGTTCAAATACACATATTAACTTAAGCTTTTTACAAGGCCAAAATAAATGCATACACAAATTTGGCATCAACAGAAATATCTCAACTTACCAAGTAGTAAACTAGCATATGCATTCAAGCCTTATACATGCCAAACACACATCACACACTCACCTATTAGTTACTTTAGTCTCAAATTTTACCACTTAATCGCATTCCTTCACAAGACACCCACATAAGTGAGAAAACTCACCTGTTAACAGAAGCATATACCAACATATTTCGAAACACATATATATACGCAAGTATGCTAGGCATAGACTCGAAACATAACAAACTAACATAAAACCCTATAGATGCCATTTATAATCATTAGCCCAACTTATTCAAAAACTATCAAAATAGTCAATGGATAGTGTGATTGTGCTCCGACGAAGATTCCAATGAATCGACCCTTCCAAGGATCTATAAAACAAGGAAAACAACTATATAAGCAACTAGTGCTTAGTAAGCTCGTATATAGGAAACTTAAACTTACCGAACATTTTAATTAAACAACCAAACCTACTTTCATCAAGTCATATGCCAAACTTCTTTTCCTATACACACCACCTTATAAGGTTAATAAGTATAACATTACATGTAAGTTTCAAGTAAATCATGGCATATACATAATAAGCATTTAGGCTTTCTATCTCATCCATCCCATATATATATCCATTAAACACTCTTATCATTTAAATCCACATAGTTAGTAGAAGATAAATAAACATAACATCTATGGAACATATCATATATTAGGAAATAAATTCCATGCATATTTCATCCATCACATAATAAATTCTCATCATTTTCATTTCATATATGCATATCCATCTTTCCATTTCATAAGAACATTAGTAACATTAAGTTTTTATACATACCTTTCCATTAACCTTTACTTACCCTATGAACCATATAGAATAACATGGGATACTCGGGAATGCTCACACATAGTGTGCCTTTTCATGTAATCGTAACATTTCCTTTCCATTAGTGCTCACATGAGCTGTGAAATGGGCCTGCTCATATGAGATGTGGGTCAGAATGTTAGCTATACGATGCTACTCACACGAGCTATGGAGTATCTGTAACAAATGTAAGACCTCAACCATCGGTAGGACATTCAAGATCAGCACCCGAAACCGTATAACCCTAATGACATGTCATTCGTATTCTAAGTATTCACAAGGTTCAAACGGGACTTTTACATCTCAAATCCTTTATTTCAATCCTATTATAACATTTCTATATACCATTATGAATTTCACATTTAAAAATTACAACTTTAAGTCAACTAACCTTCCAACAATTTCCAAATATCAATTATCAAATAAAGATTATAATTCACATAATTATACATAGTAATTCATCCAGAACATCAAATGACAAATTTAACCTCTATACAAACTTACTTGAACTCATAACAACCTCTAACACGATCAGACCACTATTCTACTAATTTAACTTTTCCGCAATTTGTGTCCGTTCGAGTTGTTTCTTAATCTAGATAAATATTTTTATTCAATTAACCCCATTCTAGCATTTAAAATAATCAATTTAACTTATAACCCTTTATAATAAAAATGTATGAAATTGCCCTCAAATTTTACCTTTTATACAATTTAGAGCCTAAACCTGAAACTTTCAATTTCACCATTTTACACCTTAAATAATGATAGCCAATTTTTACCCAATCTTATAACAGCCCATATTTATTAACAATTTACAATATTTTCCTTGAATTTTACCATTTTCATAAATAAGTCCCTAAACCTTTAAATCATCAAAATTACTTAACAAAATATGTTCATTTAACAACCAAGCTTAACAATCTATCATAAAACTTTAAAAACAAATTAAATTCATCCATGGCACAATTTATAATGTATAATAGTTTTACAATTTAACCCTCGTGTTAGCTAGATTAAGCTTATACGAGCTCAAAAACATAAAAATTACTAAAAACAGAAACTAAAATCACTCATACGTAAGGAGGAAATCAAACCGAAGCTTCAATTTCTCTCCCAAATACATTTGGCTGGTAAAAAAATAAATTGGAGAAGATGACACTATTTCAGCTTTTGTTTAACATAATTAATCACCTAATTACAATTTTTCCCTTATGTCATTAACTTATAAAATGACAAAAACATGCCCATAATTGTCTACTACTAATTTATGTGGTATAATCACCCACTAAGTCCTTTAATTTAATATTTCATAGTCATTTGACCCCTTTAACATATAGAATTCAATTTTTATATCTTTTCCAATTTAGTCATTTTTAATTAATTAAAAATCTAAACATTAAATTTTCTTAATCTAATTTTAGTATGACCCTAATAACATTTCATAAATATTTAATAATATATTTACAAGCTCGATTTATAGAAACGAGATCCCGATACCTCATTTTTTAAACCTACTTGACTTTAAGGACACATCACTTAAACTTAGTTATTCATTCAAATAACATAATTTACCATATCAAAATCAAATATAATACAATATTTGACTTGTAAATACTAAATAATAATATTTACAGACTTATTCGTCGAATTTGTGGCCCCAAAACTACTATTTTTGACACTACTGAAAAACGAGTTGTTACATTTTGAGTGTGTAGGAAACCTTTAGAAGAAATACTAAACTAATATTGGTCGCTATGTCACAACATAGGGAGCAGAATGGAGAAAGCTCAAGACTGCCTTCGATGCCATGATTACAGCTTAAGGGTGTCACGGCACACCCTTGAAGATATCCAAAGAGGAGTACACTAGCTGCTATGTCACGACATGGGTCCTGACGTGTCACGACATCGACTCTGGATAGAATAAAACATGATTTAAGGGGCATTTTGGTCTGTACAATCTATGGTTAAGGACGACGGCCACCTAAAATCTATAAATAAGCTCATTTAGCACATGTTATGGACATCATTCACTTAGCCTAGATTTTCTTTAGTAAAATTAGTTTAGTTTTTTCCTTCGTTTTTAGGTTTTATAATTTATTTCAGTTGTTTTTCGTTGTTCTCAAAAGATCTGATTTGTGGAAAGCATTCAATCTTTGAGGATTCACGATTAATTTTAATACAATCAGACTCTTTCATATACTCTATACTAATTATCTAATTGGCATGCTTTTTCTTTATATTGATTTTATATTGTTTATGAAAACCATGAGGAACTAATCCCTCTATGGGGGATTAATGAGTGGAGGAATGATCTATTGATTGTTTTGTAGGGTTACTCAATGCATCAGCTGTTTAGAAAAGAAAGAACGTGAAACAAACCTTATGCCTGCCAACCTCAGGAAGTCATC
This sequence comes from Gossypium hirsutum, assembly GCF_007990345.1. Lineage (NCBI taxonomy): Eukaryota > Viridiplantae > Streptophyta > Magnoliopsida > Malvales > Malvaceae > Gossypium > Gossypium hirsutum. The sequence continues at coordinate 31,784,890 of NC_053449.1, forward strand.
AAGGTGGGAATTAACCCAAAATTGGTATAGCCCATCCGTGAACACCTTCACCCTAAACCAGTCTAGACTGTGAGATTGGAAGAAAACTAGTCCATTCTGACTCATTATGTTAGTGGAAGATCGAAAGATCCTGCTAGGGTGGCGCCTAATTGATTGACGAGGAACCCTAAACAAAAGTTGATGGGGATTATCAAAGCGAGCTAATTACCTATAATCAAGATTTGATTCATTCTCCTTTTCTATCCCTTGAATTTTATTTCTTTTATGATATTTTGTTAAAACCCTAAAAATCATTTATTTTATGTTTTCGTAGTATAACTAATTTAAAGTACTAATTAGATCTTTTAGTGTTTAGGTTAGAATTGATCTATTGATAGTGATGTTCCTAGAAACTAGTTGTTTGTCACTTTATTTTACAAAATTTCTTCATCTTTCAAAGTTGCGGAAAAACACTATACATATCAAATTTTAATTAGGTTGAGTAACATGCATGCATAAAACCCAAATTCGAAAACCACAAACCATAGTAAAAAATAATACTTTACAGTCCAAAAATCGAATTAATACTTATTAAAAATTGTTAATAGTAAAAATAGTCCGAAGTCCATGACACATTCGCATGTCGGGTCTGATCCTAATCTTGATCATTACCTAAGAAGTTAAGACTAGGGGATGAGCTTGAAATAGCTCATTGTGAATCAATATCAATATAATCAATTACAATTTCATTACAGTATATGCAGTACAAGGCAAATTTCAATAAACATACGAATATGTCATGAGCGCGATGCGATGCACAAGCGGGCGTTTCATGATATAGAATTTAAGTCTAACTATATGTACTAGGACGATTTGCCAATATCATTAGTGTAGTATTTACATCATACAAACTGGCACACTTATATTTGGTGCATTATCCTCAAAGACACCACTGCTTAATTATTTGCGCATTCCGGAAGACAACTCATCTTACTCGATTGCCTTTAATCTATTACGGATGACTTGAAAACAGAATATTTCATGTTCGATTATACAAAGCCTTGCACACATAAAGCTTTCACTATGAGATTTCATACATGAAATACCATAATACAGATTTTATTAAGCCATCCATTCTTAAGTCTCATTTTTTATTATTGATAGTGATGTTTCTAGAAACTCGTTGCTTCTTACTTTGTTTTGCAAAATTTCATTATCTTTCAAGGCAGCGAAAAAACACTATACATGTCAGACTTTAATTAGGTTGAGTAACATGCATTTTCTAATTAACATATATAGTCGATGTGTTTAAATAATGCATGCATAAAACCCAAATCCGAAAACCACAAACCAGAGCCAAAAATAATACTTTACAGTCCAAAAACTGAATAAATACTTATTCAAAATTATTAATAGTAAAAATAGTCCGAAGTCCATGATACGTCCACATGTCGGGTCTGATCCTAGTCTCGATCATTACCTAAGAAGTTAAGACTAAGAGGTGAGCTTAAAATAGCTCAGTGTGAATCAATATAAATATAATCAATCAAAAATTTCATTATAATACAGTACAATACAAGGAAAATTTCAATAAACGTACGAAAATGTCATGAGCATGATGCAATGCAAAAAGGTTCCTACCCATCCATCTGCTACACACCACGAGTTCTCCAAGACCTGTTTGCCAAACACCAAACAATGCAAGCCAAAGCTCGATGTGGATAAACCACCAGTACAGTAGTACAGATAAACTGCTAATAAATATGCAGATAAACTGCCAATAAATATGCAGACAAGCAGTCAATTTCGTGGACAAGCCACCAATAATGGTAAATGCCGTGAAACTACCAATAGTGTGGACAAGCCAGCAACAATGCAAACAAGCTGCCAATAATGCGACAAAATTTCCAATCTCTTCGGTACTCCCAGTGCAGTGCACTGACAACAACATTGCGAAATTTAACTGTCGTCGGTACTCCACGAAACTCCTCCATCAACCACAAGAACCCACCTCATGCATATGCAATAAGACATACAATCATTGAGCAAAATCATGCTTTCAGTTTGATTTTAGTACAATGACATGTTTTACATGCTTACGGTAACATATTCAATTCAATGGCATGGTTAAACATGCTCATAGTAACATATTCAGTTTAATGGCGTGCCTAACATGCTTATGGTAACAGTTTTAGTACATGGATTGCAAGCCTTCAGTCAATCGATGAAATGGCGTCGCAATCAAACACACTTAATATGCAATCAAACAATGACTCAATGAGTTGCATGCTATTCAAGTACCCAGTAAACAATAACAATCCATATCATGTCATTACAAAGTATATCAATATCAAGCATGCAACAAATTAATCAGACACACCAAATGTGCATTCATGCAAATTTGATAAGGCTTATCTCTCGATAAATTGTAAATAACGTACCATGCTCGGCACGGTTCAATATTCTTATTTGGCCACTCGGCCATGTCCTACCAGCAAGCAATATTTACCAATTCAACATATATTTTAATGTATTACAAACAATTATTTAAACTTTGGACTCACACCTTAATTCGCAACTCGCAGCATTACGCTGTAAAGAGCCACACTTTCGCACCTTAAACGATCGTTGATTTAAAAAAAATCATTAAAACATTCATCTTACACTTATGACCAGCCTTGAAACATTCCTAAGGGTTTAGACAAGGCAATATTTCAATAACGAATTTTCAAATTCAAAAAAATGATCAATCTTACACTAAAACAACGCTTAGCGAGAGTGCGATTAGGTTCCGATTTTGCTGCTGGTCTGGGATGTTACAATCAGTACCTATGATCAATTTTATAAAAAAAAATCAGTAATTAAACTTTACTAAAAGGCCTTAGAAATATCTGGCCAAAACATCAGCTTTAAGCGAAATTAATACAATACTAGCTTTCGCTAAATTCTGCACTTACGCTACTCGTTAACTACTTTCGTGTCACCAAATGAAGGGAAACGACTTCGCCTAAAAATTATAAAAACATGATTAAAAACTGATTATATGAGTCGAGTGACAATATTTTCCTAGCTAGAAAAGGGTGGCAAAAGTGATAAAACATCAACCCCCAAAGTGGTGTTTAAGGCACACCACCATGGACGGCACAAAGAGGGGCTGCTTAGGGATTGTTTTAAATTTGAAAAAATAAAGGAAAAGGGGATGGAAACAGAGTTATATCAGTATAATAAGGACAAAAATCGACAGACACAATAGAGGTTTTAAGGAACGGGAAACACCCCCAACGGCGGTGGTTTAGAGTGCTGCCTTGGGAAATTTTTAGGGAATGTATAAGGCTAAAAGGAGGCTATTTTTTAACAACAAATTAACATAAAATTCCAGAAATAAATCAATAATAAATGGAAATAAAAGGAAGAGAAAATAAACATCACCTACACAAAGAGGAGAAGGGCGACAATGGTGATTTTTTTGTGGAAGCAATGAGGGTTGTTTTCGTGTGGTAAAAATAAAAAAATGAAGATTGGAAAATGAATGGAAAAAGGACAGCAAGAAGTTGAAGAAAATGAACAAAAAACCACCACCAGTAGAGGAGAAGTGGACAGTAAAGAGGGTGCAAAAGACTAGGGTATGGGTAACTCAAGAAAGGAGAAGAGAAAGGAAAAAAAATATATTGAGAGAGAAGGAAGATGAGGTGTTGGATGGTAGCTACAAAAGGAGAACAATGAAGAAGTACAGAAAATTTAAAAAAAAAGTATACTTAACCCTAGGGTTACTACGTTGGATAGCAATACAATAGGAGCAAGAAGAAAATTTTGTAAAAAATTCAACAATATGCAATAGAAGGGATTCAAACTCAGGTCTCAAAGACTACTGCACTCACTCCTTAATTCTCTCAAAAAATTTGGGATGTTACATAAATAATCCCCCTTAGTGTGTCTTGCACCAATAATTACAGATAATCAAATAAGCTAGATTTTGGCGAAAAGTCCTTGTTGCGAACTGCTGTTAGCGACTTGCCCTAATGAACTCAGATTTGTATTACGGTCCTTATCTATTCCTAATTTAGACCCAAGTCTGCATATTCATGTTTTACGAAAACATACTGGCAGATTCATAAAGAAGACTCCTATTGTGGGTTAAGAAAGAAAATCAGCTCATCTTAATCAAACAGACCAATCTAGTGAATCGTCGTATCCTACCTCAATAATAATAGATAACCCATCCATAGTGGTCCACTTCTAGAAACAGATAACATGTAGGCAAATTCTTAAGAGCGAATCCCCTATTTACGGAATCATACCTGTAAGATAATCCTGATGGATTATCTTATCTTGCACATATGGACTCACGTAACCAGATAACCCTCTCTTGGTGGACTTATCAAGCGGATCCCAATTTTGTGGATGCAAAGAGCCAACATACATATATATATTCTCACACAAGATTTTAACTTGCGAACTTTCCCATGATTATGCAACCTAGGCAAGTCAGGCGAATTCATAATGTGAATTGCTTTGTAGATCTCATTGGATCTGGCCATGGTCATAGACCTGCCTTCATTCAAACGTCCCATAAAGGACTTTCATACATCCGATAAAGGGGCTCTCATATACGTCCCATAAAGGGCACTCATATACTGGCACCTTTCTTCATACAATCCACTTGAACCTCCGCAAATCCTCTTTGTTAATTCGAGAAAGCATCGTACGATAAACCGAAAGATTTTAGGGCATTACAAAACACTTTCCAAATCATTTAATAGGGTTTTTTAGCAACTAAAACATGAACTTTCAATCAATTAACATCTCATCATTGAATTGAAACACAAGTAGCAGCATAATTACGTCTTTCAACGCAACAATTGCATTTTTAAGCATCCAAACACACCAATAATCATAAAGTCAACAATACATACAATTACATATCATTTAATCACTTCACATTTTCAAACGTTCTAATTACCTTACTACCAAACCTAGGCGAAGAGCAAAGGCTAGACTATATTAGTAACAAGTAAACCCTTTGTATGTAAAAATCTCGATATATTTTTGGGATAAAGGTGAATCGTAAGGCCTAATACGACCCATAAAGCACTTGATCACAATCAACTTTGTACGCCTACTTGGGTATTGAGCATTTACCTAAAAAAATGAAATTCCTTGGAATGTATAATTGCAACTCCGTAAAATGGAATCAGGTACCTTTTTTCTTACATATGGAACCATTCATATATGTGGAGATAACATATAGAATATGGATTTATTTTATAAGTATCCGTTTGTATCCATTTGATTCGATTGACTTTTGCTTGAATCAGATGATGAAAAATTATCATGTCCGGTTCCTTTGGGGGATGGATCTAAACAAATTAACCTATCCTAATAACAAAAAAACCTGACTTGAACGATCCTGTATTAAGAGCTAAATTAGCTAAAGGTATGGGTCATAATTATTATGAAAATTCAATTATATCGAGTCATAAAGATAACTAGTACTCATTCTTAGAAATATTTTAGTCTAACTTTCCAGAACAACTCAATATTTTTTATTTCTAGTACTTTGTAAACTTTCGACACTGAGAAATTTTGGGCCATTACAATAAGATTCCATAATTATAGAAGATCATCATTTTCTATGAGCCAAAGAGCAAGCAAGCCTAATGGCCTTGGTTTTTAGTACCTTTATGAGAGCAGCTTGTTGAAGAATAAATCGAGATCGGACTAGGATTGAGAATAGAAAAGAAGAATTTAGAGAGAAGAAAATTGTGAGAAGAAAAGAGACTGAAAACCAGATTCAATATTGCATGCCTTTCCTCTATTCTGCTACAAATCATATATGGAATTCAATAACCGCTACTGCGATAGACAAAACGCATCCGTTTTGACAATGTAAAACTCACCGTATCACTAAGCCCTTTAATGAAATACGGCGTTTACTTAAGTAATATTTTAACAGACTTAACAGAAATCTAAACCAAGATATTACCGTTAACGATCCATAACAATTGCTCGATCTGGAAAAGATCCTTGCCCTCAAGGATCAAATGTGGGAAACTGACACTGAAGATCCAATAATTTCTCCCACGAAGCATCCTCTGGGAAGGTAACCGCCCATTCGACCAAGACCTCCACTGCAGCTTGATTCCCTTGTTTGACCAAACGTCGATCCAACACCCGAACCGGTAACTTAAGAAGGCCGCCATCCAAACCAATTGGTGGTAAGGTAAGGAGCACTCACAGCAGAACCAATGTGTTTTTTTAACTGGGATACATGGAAGGTATGATGAATTCGAGCAGACGGTGGTAATGCCAACCTATATGCCACATGTCCTACCCGAGCTTCCATAGGAAAAGGTCTAAAATATCGAGGTGCCAACTTTTGATTCCTGAACCGGCGTAAAGAATGTTGACGATAGGGTTGTAGCTTCAAATAGACGAGATCACCCACCTTGAATTCCCGTTCAGTTTGTTTTTTATCCGCCATTTGTTTCATTCGGTCTTGAGCTCGAGTAAGATGGAATTTGAGAGCCTGTCGCATAACTTCTCTCTGCTGCAAGGTGCGATTGACTGAAGCAACTGGAGAAGCACCTGTCACATAAGGTAAATGTAATGGAGGAGGTTGTCCATAAAGGGCCTCATAGGGTGTTGTTTGTATGGCGGAATGATAGGTAGTATTGTACCACCATTCGGCCAATGAAAGCCAAGACACCCATGCTGAAGGCTTCTCCCCAACCATACATCTCAAGTACCCCTCCAAACATTTATTTAAGATTTCGGTCTGACCATCTGTTTGGGGATGGTAAGGTGTTGACCGTTTCAGCTTGGTTCCCATATGCTTGAAGAGCTCCCGCCAAAATTGACTCAAGAAAATTTTGTCCCTATCCGAGACAATGGACTCAGGGATTCCATGAAGCTTGTAGATGTTATTGAGGTACTCTTGAGCTACTGTCAGAGCAGTAAAAGAGTGAGTTAAGGGCACAAAGTGATCGTACTTGGTCAAACGGTTGATCACCACAAATATAGTTGATTTCCCTAATGAAATTGGCAATCCCTCAATAAAATCCATACAAATGTCTGACCAGGCCCGTTCGGGAATGGGAAAAGGTTGCAAGAGGCCAAAAGATGACGCGTTGTCTGCCTTACACCTTTGACAAACCACACATTCCCGCACCCATGTTTTGATGTCCTTGGACAGCCCTTTCCAATACAACAAGCCTGAGATTCGATGTCTAGTAGCATGGACCCCGGAATGACCTCCCACAGGTGTGTCATGAAAGATGCAAAAAATCTGTTTCCTGAGCGAAATATCCTTGCCGACCACCACCTTATTCTTTCTTCGCAAAAAAATTCCATGCCACGAGTATTTGGGATGCAACTGTGGCTGAGTCCGCACCTGTTCACACAATTGAGAAAGTTTCTGGTCCGTTACATACAAGCCAAGAATCTACTCCCATATCTTAGACCAGTCGGATCCCATGCTAATTTCACATTGGAATAGCTGAGAACTAGAGTCAAAGGGTTGCCTAGACAAGGCATCCGCAATAGCGTTTTGAGACCCTTTTCAATACACGATTGAATAGTCATAGCCGAGCATCTTAGCCACCCATTTCTGTTGATAAGGAGTAATGGCTTGCTGCTCAAAAAGAAATTTCAGGTGATCCGTTCTGATGACAAAATGCCCGCCCACCAAGTACGAGTGCCACTTTTTAACATCTAATAACACCGTCATCATTTCTTTGTCATAAATGGACAAAGCTTGATATTTGATACCCAACGCTTTGCTATAGTAACCTATTGGCTTACCCTTCTGTTGAAGAACCGCTCCCACGCCCTGTCCACTAGCGTCTGTCTCCACACAAAACTGGTCCTGAAAGTCGGGTAATATCAATATCGGAGCTTGACAAACTGCTGACTTGAGTTGCTCAAAGGCTACTTGTTCGAGTGCAGTCCATTGCCATGAAGCTCCCTGTCTTAACAGCAAGGTAAGTGGCTTAGCTATTAACCCATAGCCTCGAATGAACCTCCGATAATATCCTGATAAGCCAAGGAAACCCCTCAATTCCTTAACCGACCGTGGAGAGGGCCAATCCAAAACACTTGCGATCTTAGCTCGGTCCATACTCACAGTGCCCCGAGATATGACATGTCCCAAGTATTCTACCTGAGTGGCTCCAAAAGTACACTTGGATTTCTTAGCAAAAAGCTGGTTCGTTCACAAAACTTGAAGAACTTCATGTAAATGTCGCAAATGATCCGACCACCCTTGCGAATACACAAAGATGTCATCAAAGAACACCAACACCGATCTCCTCAACATAGTTTGAAAGACCAAATTCATCAAAGACTGGAAACTGGAGGGTGCATTGGTTAAGCCAAATGGCCTTACCAAAAATTCGTAATGACCCTCATGCGTTTTAAAGGCTATTTTGAAGCATCTTGTTCACACATTCGGATTTGATGATACCCTGAGCGTGAATCCAGCTTAGAAAAATAGTTAGCTTGTCCCAATTCATCCAGCAATTCTTCAATAATCAGAATTAGAAATCTATCCTTGATAGTCAATTGATTAAGCTGCCTATAGTCTACACAGAGACGCCAGCTCCCATCCTTCTTCTTAACCATGACCACGGGAGAAGCAAAAGGACTGTTGTTGTCCCGAATAATCCCAGCCTGTAACATTTCTTAAATAAGTTTTTCGATCTCAGCCTTCTGAACAGTTGGATACCTATAAGGATGCACCTTAACCACCTTGGATTCGTCCACCAAAGGTATCCTATGATCGTTTAACCGAAAGGGAGGTAACTGTGTAGGCACCTGAAATATATCCTCAAAATCATTCAGAAGTTTTTGCAAGTCAAGTGACGCCTGAGCCGGAGGCTTTGTGAGAACAGTCAGATCATATGAGGTCAACAACATCGGACCAGGACCATTACCTACCAAACTCATACACTTAGAAAATTGGCCACTAGGAATAACCTGCATTGAACCACGTATGGTGCCCTTTAACCTGCAATTTCACAACCCACATTTAAATTGCATGGTGAGATTGGCAAAATCCCATACAATCGGCCCTAACGAAAGCAACCATTGAATACCTAGCACCACATCAAACCCTTTGACCGATAACACTAAAAAATCAGTAACACATTTATACCCTTGTGTCTCCCATTCAACAGCTTTACAAAGTCCATGAGTGTTTAATTTCACCCCGTTTGCCACCGACACTTTCAAACTAGGCACAGGTTCGATGACCAGCTTCAATCTTCTAGCTACCTTGAAATCAATGAAATTATGTGTGCTACCAGAGTCTACCAAAACCACCACCTCACATCGATCAATATGTGCTGCGAACTGCATGGTATTGTGTCCCTGTAATCCATGTAAGGCATGTAATTATAATATAGGAGATGAATTTCTAGATCCTAATTCTGTTGTTTCCAACTACTCAGGACAGTCTTGAAAATCCTCTTGAGTAGGGCTTCTTATGTCCGGACAACTGTCCTCCCATGGTTCCACCACCAACTAGTACATTTGAGACTTCGAGCATTTATGGCCTGGAGAATATTTAAGACCACACCAAAAGCAAAGCCCCTTCTTCCTCCTATCCTCTAATTCGGCCTGAGACAAAGACTTTGAGGGTACTCTAAAATTAGACTTCCCATTTGTTGACTCACTTGTTGAATTTAAACTACTGCTTCCCTAAAACTCCGAGTCATAAGAAGTAAGGGTCTGCCCACTGAACTACCACTAGTAAGCAGATTTTCTTTTTTGATTGGTCCATGTACAATATTCTCCACCTGCCTCGCTAAGTTGTACCCCTCTACCAGTGTCTGAGGTTTAAACAACCTAAGGTATTGGCCTATCTCTGGCTTGAGATTGCTGAGAAAAATGCTCAGGGCATAAGATTCAGGAAGATTCAACTGATTCAATAAACTTAGAAACCCATCATGATACTGGTCTACAGAACCAATTTGCTTGAGGATTACCAGTTCTGCCATGGGATCCAAAAAAGAGTCCGATCCAAAGCGCTCCTTAAGTCCCCTCGCATAAATTTCCCAAAACAGTTGATATAGTCCCCATGCCGTCGAGAAAAAAATGATGCCAATCAAGAGCCTTACCTTCTAAATGCAACATAACCAACCGCACTTTTGCGTGATCCCCAATTCCCTCCGCTTCAAAGTACTGCTCAAGCTTGGACCACCAACCTCGGAAGTTCTCCCCATCGAATGACGGACATTCCATCCTAAAAGTGGAACGATCAGCTTCCACCAGCACCCCACGTGAAGATATACTTGAATGACCCCGCTCTGCCATTGGAGATACTACTAAGTGCTCTTGAGATGAGAACCCAGGTGGTGTTCCCAAAATTCCTTTGCCTTTACTGTTCACCGTTCCGTTCACTGCCATTGGAGGTCCCTGCCCAAAATATTGTTCGAATAAAGAATGAAGTTCAGAATGAAGCTCCGTATGTACCTCTGATTTGATTCCCTCCTGTAGATCCTTCAACCGAACATCAATTTTTGCATCCAGTTGAGAGAACTCTGTTTGAATGTAAGTTCCCCTTGAATCTGTCCAAGTTCCTTTAGCATTCTCGTGGTTACGCCGTCGCCGGTCATGAGGATTGAGAGGCTCTGATACCTTTGTTGAAGAATAAATCGAGATCGGACTAGGGTTTAGAATAGAAATGAAGAATTTAGAAAGAAGAAAACAATGAGAAGAAAAGAGACTGAAAACCAGATTCAATATTGCATGCCTTTCCTCTATTCTGTTACAAATCATATATGGAATTCAATAACCGCTATTGCGATAGACAAAACGCATCCGTTTTGACAACGTAAAACTCACCGTATCACTAAGCCATTTAATGAAACGTGGCATTTACTTAAGTATTATTTTAACAGACTTAACAGAAATCTAAACTAAGATATGATCGTTAACGATCCATAACACAGCTTGACGCAAAAGAATTAGCACCATCAAGGAATGAGTCATCCAAATCCCTGCAAACAACACCACCAATAGAAGAAGGCCTTTGTTAAGAAAATTCTCCCTCATTCTTTCTTCTAAAATAAAAAATCATCGTAGGCCTTGTTAATAAAATTGAAAAAAAAAATCCCTAAAGGCTTGCAGTCAAACCAAAACAGGTTCTTTAATAGTATTTTCCAAAACAAACATGATCCTAGCCTTCCAAAGGTGCTAGAAAATTTAACAAATACGGCCTTTAAAATCCAAAGAACCAAAATCAAGATTAAAACTTACGATATCAATCCACACCATTTTTTAAATCTTGAAAAACCCTCTTGTAGCACTTGACTCTTGAAGCAACCATATTATGGCAAGCTCTACATGTAGCACCATTCAAGGCCTAAATTAGGTTCCATCCTTTATCAAACAAAATTAAAAGTTAGATCCTTTTGGTACGCTAAAAGCATAGACCAAACAAGTTGCCTATAACCCAACCTTACAAAGTAGGTTCCATCCACAAAAAAGTGCCAAACAGTTGGTTCAATAAGGAGTAGAAGCAATAGCTTTACATTTTGTTTCATTGAATGAGGACTTTTTTAGGTCCATTTTATAGGATCGACAATTTGAATCACTCAAATCTTTAACAATAAAATCCACGGCATCAAATGGAGGCGAAGAAAACACCTCAGAAGAAAGAAGGTCCATTTTGCTTGCAAAGAAAAATGTTTTGGCCATTACAAACATTTCACTGCAAAGGAAAATAAATCCCCTCGATAATCTTGACCTAAAAGAGACATAGCTTGAAGCATTACCTTAAAGTTTCACAATTACTATTTTTCTTTTTTTGGTGGTAATAGAAAAGGAAAGGAAAAGTGTCCAACTTAAACCAACCTACTTGCTCGTGGGTAGAGTTTCACACCAAACTTGTAGTAACATTACCATTTACTTTACAAAAGTTGTAGATTTAGCTCTTATACTTTAATTTGATCAATTTTAGTCCCTACATGTATCTAATTGTAAAATTTTAATCACACCAAACGATAGCTATTAAATTCATTAATTTCTACTATTTCTAAATCTAATAAGTCAAAACATATTATCCCATGTTTAATGTCATGTCAAATTATTTTCACATATAATGCATCAAGAATGAGACTTTAAATTTCAAAAAATATAAACTTAAAATGAATTAATTGAAAAATATGGATCAGATCTACAATTGAATGCATAGTACAAAACTAATAAATGAATTTAACCAAAATTTCAAATTAAAAAAATTATAAAGACTAAAATTAATCAACTTTAAAAACTAAATCTACAACTTTTGCAAATTATTGCAATATTTAACCTAATAACTTTTGTGTTTGTCTAAATCCGACCCAATTTTGAGGAGCTGTTTAGTAAATTAGAGCGAACCATGTTTTCACCTATTACTAAATATCTGGTGCTAATAGATATATGGGCAACGTTTTGCAAAGCGCCATTTAATTACGGAAGAAATATCCACCTCCAATCTCTCAAATCAATTGCTTGCTTGCAGCAGAAAATATATATGATCTCTAAACGCATCTGAAGCTTTGAAAAAGCTAAGATTGCAATTTGGAACTCTCAATTTCCACAGTCAATCTGTGAAGAACTGTTGTTTGCAATCAAATTTCGGTCAGAACATATACTCCCAAGCCAACTCGCAGTTAGACCGCGTTGGGTTAAAGTACGACGCAATTTAGACAAAATGGAATTTTGATGGATATAGAAGAAATGCAAAGGCTAAAAGTCCGAGATTATAAAATAAGAAATCACAAAAAACGAATCATTACTGATGCAAAATCAAACCCGATTAAACAAGACTAACAGTTATTTGAAGAAATAAATCAGCTCTTCTTGGTAAATGTAGAGTGCATTCGATTGGATATCAAAATATTCAAGGCATATTCAATGTTCACAAATGCAATGGTCCATGAGTTTGAAGGATTTATTAAAATAACCAAGTCCTTCACTCCATGAATAAAAAAGAAATATAAGATCTCTATAATCCAGTAAAAAAATTTTCAACTTTTCTTCTATAGCAGATGCAGATCTTCAACTTACTGGTGATGCAGCCAGCGGCCCACTTGTTTCATAGACTAATGCATTAAGAGACGAATGAAGTTAAGAATTATGAGGAACCATTTAGATGGCGTTTTTTCTGTTCAGTAGCTAAAATTTGTGTTTTCTTTTGTCCATCTGAGTCCACCTAAAAAAATGTATTACTCGAAAATTGTTCCTGAAATCGAAACCATTTACAAGAATTATATACTTTTGAAGGCAGAAATATCAAACAAAACCACTTAACTGATCAAATCCTAACAAACTTGACTGACCAATAAAACTCACCCAACCTGCTCAAACCCTAATGCAATCCACAACACAGATTTCACTCTAAAAGAGGAAAATCGAACCCGATCTAATAACCCAACCTCAACAAGATAGTGCTTTTTCAACTCTCTCAAAACTGAATCTATTATGCCTTCGACAGGGTACAAATAAATTTAATATTTTTAGATACTTTTTCGGTCTTATTGCCAATACCAAGTAGCAGTGAAGAATTTGTATCCATTTTTCATGATATTATGCATGGATCAGATATATCATGGCGAATTCTTCAGAAAAAATTGTCTTCCACAACGGAATCTGATAAGTGAGATTAACCTGACACCCCCAATTACAACATCTATATTCTGAAATTATAAAATCCACTACAAGTTTTGAATATCAATAGAATCCATGTAGATAAGCAGAGTTTATTTTTTTCTTTTAATATTTGAAACCTCATGTTATTTTTCAATAGCACAAAAAGGAATGGTAAGTTTTAGACAGTTAGAGAACATTCTACTTATAAGCCAATACTGCACATTCATTATTCATACCAATTATGTGGAACTCAAACTGGAAGAAGTCTTTTTTCATCCTCATGAACACGATGACTAGCCTGGAGAAAATTAAAAATAAAAAATAAGAAATTGCATAACATAATTGCAGATAAAAAGTATTAAGAGAAAAAAGTCAGCATATTTAATAGAAAACTGCAGGCAAAAGCTCTCACATCTTCATTTGCTCCAGTAGTCATATTTAAGATTGATCTATCCTTAGACCTGATAAGATATTGACAAGCATCTTTAGTTTGCAATGGATCTAAGAAATAAAATATTGGAGAAGTGAGGGTAATACAAGATGTGATGTAATGAGAAGTACATAAAAAGAGATCTACATTCACTAGAAAAAGAAGGAATGAACTTAAACCAGGAGGCCTCTCTTGCACTCTTTTTTTTTTTCCCTTGCAATCATTGCACATAAAATATACTAATAGAAATGCCAACCAATGAACCGCATGAGATTTTTCAAGAAAATAGGATAGTATATAGTGTTATACAGTGTCTATAGATCAACATATAATCATTCAGACTTCAAAACAGTTGTTCTTTTAATGGCCATCAACCAAAACTCTGAATATGTTCTCTGACAATTGTACAGAACCGTAGGACATGCCCTTTCAACTTAAGTGGTAGTATAAGCTTGATGAACCAACTGATATAGCAGGAATGAACCTCAGAAACAAAAAATTTAGGCTTGATACCTTGGTTCTCTCTGAATATATTTTTTTCTCCTTTCTTTGCACTCATTGCGCATAAAATAAGCTAAACGAAATGCCAACAAATGAACTTACTCAAGACCTTTCAACAAATGAACTACACATCATAATCATTCATGAACTTCAAAAAAGTTGTCCCTTTAATGACAATCCAACCAACTCTCTGAAAAAATTCTTTGATATTCTGAACCTTAGGCATGAAACTCAGCAACAAAAGTTCACGCTTGATACCTTAGGCATGCATTATAATTAAACAAACTTGACAACTTTGTTTTCAGTCAGCTATGATCAATGACTCAGAGTATACCAGTTATACCGCAATATAAGACACAGATGAAGCATTGAAGTCACTTCATCAAAACATGGCTAGTCATTGTATCTTAATGGTTCATATCACACTGAATCAAAGAATAGGAAAAGACAACAAGGCCCAAAAAGAAGGATCTAATGCTGTCAGCCAGAATATTGGCACCTTTTGGTCAAGCTATTAGGAAGATGCATGGAATAAAAAAGGAAAGATAAATAAATAAATAAAAGCATAATGATGATTTAAGGGGGAAAAGGAAGTTAGACCCAATTTTGATGATAAGCACAATGATTTGGCACCTTCTGTTGGCTCAATGGAAACCGTGTTTTTAAGGCAGAGGAGCTTTTATTTCTTTTCTAATATTTTATTATTTCAGTCGTGTTTATTAAGTATTAGATATATTATAGACAGCTAAAGCTATTAGTTATCTTAGGGTTTAAAGCTAGGGCTAGAAATAAAACTTTGCAAGATATAAGTTGTAGGCTTTACAGCTATCATTATTATTCTTACTATTTTTCTTTGAATCAATATAAAGAAACTATAGGGTTTTTTAAACCATAAGTTTTCTAGAGTTCCAACTTCTTTCTTGTTTGGTCCGTCTTAATTCTTTCTATTACTGCTGTTTTCTCTCCTAAACCACATCAATTTTGGTATCAAAGCCTAAATAGCTCCTAAGGATTATATTAGGATTTGCTTTTAAGCCATGGGTGGATGCATAAAAGAGTTTGAGGAAATCAGGATCAAAAAACAAACCAACTGTACCATGAAGTGCAATTAAAGAATGGTCGCATGCACTTACTGCTTGGTTGCAACAAGAACAAGAGAGAACCTTGGTGGAGATTCCAAAAGGTGCCCACAACCAGTTTGACATACAGAAAGGTAGACTTGCCGATAAAATTGATTTTCATTGTGCTTCTCTTCTTTTAGTTTGAATCTAGTGAACATACTCTGCAACAAGATGCAACTTCAAAGCAAGCTTACTTGGAGAAAAGACACTAAGGCCTGCACTCCTCAATGTGTTAGCTCGATGAAGCAAACCGAAAATGCCAAGAGGGGGGATGAATTGGCCATTAAAAAATTTGGTGAAAGCAAAGACAAGAATGAAACAATGAACACAAAGAATTTAGAGTGGTCCGGCCCCAATTGCCTACTCCATTACCTTAGCTTTCCACCACTAACGATTTTCCCAAATTCACTAATTTGTTCAACCTTTGAGGACAAGGTTTAAACCTTACAACTCCTTAAGATTTCTACCCCAAATCTTAAGTTTCAAACCCTCTCAAAGAGATACAAATGAGCAAACAAAGAAACAATCCTTACAAGATAAAATTGTTTGCAAATTGAAGCACAAATACAATGAGATACACGTGAGCAAAAGAATAGAGATAAAGCTCACAAGTGTATGTAAGAAGAATATGAAAATTTAAGCTCTAAGGTTGTTTGATTGATGATTTTTTGCTTGAAAGTACTTTCTTGGATATTGTAGTACTTTGAAAGATGGTATTTATACCCCCTAACAGATTTCCAACCGTTGAGGTTGTTGGTGAAGTTAATATGGCCGTTGGGAATGTAAAACCAGAGCATTTATTTTACCTGTAACTGCGAGTATCGATACCTCCAAAAAGGGTACCGATATTTTTTGTCATAAATGCTAATTCAATGACCGTTGGAATGAAATAATCGATACTTCGTAAGGTTTACGTAAAACAGAATGCTATTTTGTATCATTTTTAAGAATGGTATCGATTATTCCATAAAGTATCGATACCAGAAACATGATACCAATAATTTTTAGGGTTTCTGAAAACAGAATGCCTATTTTTATCTCGATTTTTTTAAAGGTATCGATATTTCCAAAATTATCGATACCTGTGCATAAGGTATTGATACCTGTTGCCCTGGAGCAAATTTAACTTGTTTGAAAATCATTTTAAAATGATTTTAACTTGATTGAAATCATTTTGACTTGTTAAAATCATTTGCACTTGATTTTAAAATTGTTTCAAAGTTTTATCTCTTAGACTTCAAATTTAAAAATTATTGTCAATTTTAGCTTATATTCAAAAACACTTTTAATTTGTTATATCAAAATATTTTATCAAATAAAGCTTAGTTTAGCCACTTGAGCATGAACAAAGCAATGAGGAGGATTAACTTTACTTCTAAGAAAGAAAGCCTATATAAATAAGTTGTAGGCTTTAAAGCCATCATTATTGTTCGTATTTTTTTTCTTTGAATTAATATAAAGAAACTAGAGGGTTTTTTAAACTCTGAGTTTTTCTAACTTGTTTGATCAGCCCTAGTTCTTCCTATTGTTGTTGTTTTCTCCCCTAAACCACATCATTTTAGACACAAGACACAAGTGAATGTCATATGCTTGCATCATAAAGGCATAAAAACATCTTAGATAAGTCTTAAATCTTAAGAACTCTCATTATTCCAATGTCTCTTAGACTAATCACTATCTGTTCACTTTAACCCTCCTTTTCAACTAGCTCATGATCAGGAATAGAAATAGACCAGTCATTTCTCAATTTTGAATAATAAAAGAAAAAAAACTTTTGAAATCATAGATCCAGTTAATGCCATAATCAATATCTGAGCATAGAACAGTTTACTCAAGGTCCACGAAAATAGCATGCATGCAAAAGGCATACCTCTTGCTGTCTTGGCTGTCCATCATCTCCAAACTACCACTTTGTTTTTCATCTTTAACCTCAGAAAGTGCTGAGAAAAACTGAAATGAAGTATATGGCACAATTATAAGCAGTCTCTCCCTCAAAGTAGCAGACAAGGATAGCACAACGGAATAGGAATATAGAAAAACAAATAGGTGAAGGATTCAGTGTGTGCTTCACTGGCCAGCATAAGCATATACAAGCACCTATATAAGCTTAAATTACCTGATGCATGGAGATAATCACAACTGATAGTCCTAAAACAAAGTTGATAGTCAGTGTGTGACCAAACAACACAGCAGATGCTATGCCAGTAAAAATTGTGGCAATAGTTGAGGAGTACTTTTTCAAGATTGTATCTGCAAGAACAAGGAACCAAATTTGAGAAGACAAAATACAAACAATATGAAAATCCTATAAGCAGTAAGTAAATAAAGAAATAAACAAAATATGGTGTCACTAATAATGCAAGGTTCTACTAAGAAAGAAGCAACCAGTTGGCCAAAGAAAGAAATCTAGTGAACGTACTGAAATATGGAAACTGGTTTCACAAATTTTTAGCAGGATAATCAACAGCACTATATAGTATGAAATGTTTTGGGTCTTAATTATACAGTTAGATCATTCTCACATGAACCAAGACTACGGGAACTCCAAGTGTAGTCATAAAAACTGGTCCAAATGTCATACTTGACTGAAGAGAACTTATTCCTTTCCCATGAACATACAAAAATGATTAACCAAGTATCACATAAAGTTCCTTTCCATATATCGATGATTCTTTACAATCAGGATCAGGATCAGCTAAAACTTAATCAAACCATGATGTGAAAGGCAGCATTATGCCTAATTAGCAGAATAGCTGAAAAGTTTCCAGTTAAACTAGATATTTAGCTACAGAACAGTTTAACATTTTCCCAAAAATGGTTTTTTGAAAAAGGTAAATTAAATACATGTAATTTCCGGGTGTTTTGTTAGCTTAACTTGCAGAATAGCTGAAACTATCTTTCTTTTTATTTTTTTTATTAATATTTTTATAACAGGTTGCACAAAGAACCCTCTCCTATCCCTCTAACCACAGTATCTAGATGACCAGACTATGACCTTGAATCACTAACTTCCCTAAGAAATGTTTTTTTGGGTAAAAGCTTCAATTAGGAGATAGCATCAGTTGCCATTATTGCTTTATACATTTGCATGGCCTCTATGACAGACACAGTTGATGGTTGTAAAATTTTCCAAAGAGCTTCAATCAATGATGGCAGCTATTTAGGCTATGATGTCAGCAGGAATTACTTTCTCTACAAACAAGCTGGAAACCATAAGCAGTTAATATTAGTGTACGATTTAGTCTGTTGCACATTGTCATAAAGGCATGAAGGATAACCAAGCGTTAAACTTACAATATGTTTCGTTGGCATGAATAGCTAACTAACTCAGGGCTAATTCAGAGAGCTATATCAAGTCATGTGTTTGATTCACCTCAATATTATTCAGCTGAATAGCCAATTACAGCCAAACCATGAATATAGCTCAAGGAATAGCCTCAAAAAATTTATTCCCAAAACACCCACAATACCAACATTCACAAAATTAAAATCTTAACAAAATACCAAATCAAAAATAATCAATAATTTAAAAATATAATAAATCAAAATGATCTTTTCCACTCCCATGCGAAGGGAGTTTTGGTTGCTCCAAATATTGCAAAAGAAAAAAGAAGAGGAAGAACATATCAAGAATCTGGAGCACTTGGAGTGGCGGCCGACATGGATTTTGCCAATTTCTTTTGTAGATTTACAGTTTTCTGGTGATTTTTAGAGAAAATTAACTGAAAAAAACTGAAATGTTGATATTGAAATGATGGATGACATGAAGTTGGGGAATTTTTTGGGTAAGGTTACAGCGGTCAGCAACGGTGGTCATGGTGGCTGGAGGTGGTTGAGTCGTCAAAAACTGGAAAGAGACTAATTTGTTTTTCTGGGTTTAGTAAAGAGACGAACATTTAGATGGGTTTTTCTGGGCTTAGTATATAGAAGATGAAAGTTTACAGTAAGGGGAAGAATGGGAAAGAATCCGGAAAAAGAAAGGCTAAAAAAGCTAACTTATATATTTCTAAAATTCCCTAAAATAATAAATTATATCCAAAATTATTTTTTTAATGTAATATCTAAAAATATTTTTAAATAATATTTTAAATTAATGTAAAATATGATTTATATTAAATTTGATATAAAGTAAATAACATATAAAAATTTACTTAAATCAAATATTAACGTTTAGTATATTTTATTAAAATAACTAATTTTTAAATGCTTATAATTATTATTTTGATAATGAAATTTTAATATAATTGTAAAAATATTTTAATTAATCATATTAAATATTTTAATTAATCATATTTTAAAAAGTTGATAATAGTTTTATATATTATTAAATAATTTATTTAGATCTAAGATATTAATAATATAATTAAAATACTATTGTTATATAAATGTAAAGTTGTACCATAAATCATTTTACCCAACCAAACAATGTAAACTATTACTACTCTATTTCATGCCAATACTATTACCTCTTTATTTCATTCCCACCAAATAGGCTAATTCAATTCCTACTCTATTTCATCTCAGTGAACCAAACGTGCTCTTAATGTTGGTACCTCCTTTTCACCCTTTTAAAACCAATTCAGGTCATGCAGATATGCATGCATTAACTCTATTTTTCCAAGGTCTTATTAGCTATTAGTATTTTCCAGTAACCCCTTCATCTGCTTAGATTTTTTCCATTATCTACACACTCTTTACTATTGAAATTTACCTGCATATTTGAAGAAGAAAGATGATAAGATCCCTTGGGCTGCATTGTTGCATATTAAGAGCACGGTAGCCTTTGAATGTCCCTGCAGGATATCCAAGCTATTGGGACCTAAAATAAAAGCACGAAGATCATGGAATTACAGCAACTAATCAGAAAAAGATTGAGTTTGCTTAAAGCAATATATACTAGCACTACAGGTTAAAATATCAGTACAGATATATAGAGAGAGGAGGAATACAATTACACGTGCAAAACTAAATTTTTGAATCAATCTAATATTTTAACAAGCTGACTGTTGGATTTAGCAATATTATTCTACTTTTCATTAACATAAACTTTTGAATCAATCTGATATCACTATTACATCGCTCAAAACTGCTGAATTTCTCTAAAAATATTTGATGGTTGAAATTTTTTGTATTTAACAAATAGCTAAACATTTTTAACTTACTCTAGACTCGATACACACATGGACTACAATGGTTGGATTAAACAAATATACTCACTCATATAAGAAGTTATGGAAGTATGTAAAAGTAATTTAATTTTACACTAATTTAAGCCGATGACTAAAACACCAGACTAAAGGTTAAACCAGTTAAAATTTCAGTTTCTAGTTCAACTAGCCAATTCAATTAGAAGAATAAAATTAATAAATTTTGACAAGACTGCCAATTTCAGGATTACTTTTATTGAATACTTTATTACTTTTTATATTGGTTAATGTGCTTATGGTCTTCCCAAGTTACTTTGTTTCAATGTTATAGTGCTGGTCTAAGAGGAGTGGTCCCACATGTTTCATCTCCACAATAGAAAAATAATAATAATAATTGAAAAATGGAGCTATCTTCTTCTAATGCAATTTTACTTCTCTCTTTCTTAATGCCAAAAAAGAAAGAAAATATGCATCTTCAAACTTTATTAACCAAAAAAATGTCTTCGTTAACTCACCAAACTTCCAGAGTTCAACAGAAGATACAAACTAGCTCCAAATTATTGTATTTAACATACAAACTTCCCGTTTTAAACAAGAAAGTTCAAGAAACTTATCAGTGTTTTGGAAGAGACATAGTGGAGTTAGAGGTTCGCAGACACAGAGGGTTCTAATTCCGATTTTATAGGGATTTTCAGGTTCAATGATGATTTTTTCAGTACTGATTTCTGGTTTTTCTCCGGTTTTGGCTGGTTCATTATTTTTCCAGTTGCTTGTGATGTTGAACTGCCGGACCTAACGGTTCCCAATTGAATTGGTCAATTGGATCCTGTTCTAACATCGTGGATTGAAGTGGATCCCTTATATGTATGTATGTATGTATGTATGTATGTATGTATGTATGTATGCATGCATGTCTGAAGAAATTTGTGCGGAAAAAGTAGCAAAATGTGATCAATGAAAGCTCAGTTGATAATCATCATAATTTCCTCCAAATATTCAGAGCTTATCAGCAGCTTCAGGCCACCAGGCAGCAACAGTGAATTCCAAGCTTAGACTTCCTACCTTTAAAAATTGCAGTTCCAAGAATGGCTAGGAAATTGAAAATGGCACCATATCCATAAAGAAACAAGTTCTGTGGAACACATAAAGCAACCACAAATTAATGGAGTATTCAAACTAATGGTCAAAAAATCCTTGTTGACCACTTAGAGAGTTTTTATTTTTCTTTCCCTCATTAAGAATCAATGCTAAAGTCCAGAACACAATAATATCATTATAAACGCACCTGATGGTAAATGCTTGTCTCAAACTGACTCTTTAAAGCATATTCATTAAAGACAGATGCTAGGGATGGAACAGTAACCTGCATTAATGTCATAGAGTTAAGTTTCATTGAGTCACAATCTCTAGCATAATAGATGCATTAATGTTATACATATAACTAAAGATTGTTCACACTATGCTATAGCAGTGTCTTTGTGAGAGGGGCACAATTAGCACAGTAGTTCACCCTTCATTATTCTTTGCAGTTTGTGCTTTCATAGTCTTTTGGGCCATATGTAGGTTTTCTTCACTAGTTGTTTTTACCATGCTGTAGCACTTCCCATATTTATTTATTACCAGCCATTTTTGAACTTATGTCTGTAAAACATCATTTTTTGGTCCTGAAATCCTATTATCCTAAACTATCAATTGACTCTAAAATCCCAACCCAAAAAAGTAAGTTTGTCAACTATGAACTATCAATTGATTCTATTTCTATTCTTTTTTTTTCTATTGACATACTAAAATTACTAGGGAGTAGGGATCTTTATGAAACCAACATAGTATTCAACTATGCTAGTAAATTGATTTGATCAACTCTAGCATCAAGATCTTAACTAGATATATATTTAGATAGATGATTTTGAAAGACTGCATAGTCAATTATGAGAATTTATTAGTCAATTTACTCAAGCTCAAACCTAAATAGCTGGAATAATTATTGTATAATTTCTAAGAGATAGTCAAGTAGTTGTAATAATGGAGAGTTTTGATTAATTTACAAATTTGTAACAGCTTAGAAAGTGCAATGGTTAACAAATAGTGTGAAAGCCCTGTTTATATTATAACTAAAGTTAGTTTTTTATCTTTTCTAATTCACATCTAACATTAATTGCTTCAAAAGACCAAAGGTCTAAATCAACCATTTAATATAGTTTTAACTTAACAAATCATAAAATTTACCTTACTCATCCTTAATTTCGTTACTATTTTAACTTTGATAGGTAACCAAAAAGTCCTCCCCCAAACACACTATTAGTATATTACCTGTTGCAACTTTCACACGCCCCACTAGTTCATTGCAAAATAACTGCTTAAGCTGTGTTAAGCTAAACTATAATCTGTAAATAAGCAATTTCTAATTTTCTATATTTATGAACGAAGTGCAAAAAAATATGCATCTCAAAAGTCCTACTGTATGAATAACATCATTGCAAGATAAAATCCTTCGTAATAGAGCCAGTTCAAACTGTCACCATATCGATTAAGTGAAGCAATTGTTTTAAGAACTTACGAAAATTAGTGTATACAAGTATGCGCCAGTTGCAACCGGAAGACCAAATGAAGTAGTACCCTCTGGTAAAGACCGCAACTGGTTTATGCTAATTCCAATAAGCAACAAAGCAAGAGCCTCCCACTGTTATAAACATGTATCAGCACCACATGTGCAACATGGATAAACTATAACCAATTAATTATTCCAAAGACCCACATATTTGCTTTCAGTTTTTGGATAATTGGCTGAGATGCAGTGCAATGAAAAAAATCATTCTGCTCAAACAAACCTGAATGATAGAAAACCGCCGTTTCATGATCATCTTTAACAAGATAGCTATTACCAAAACCTGCATATGTTGGACGGCACTGAAATAGATTCACTAAGAATTCTCACAGAAAACCAAAAGAAACAGTAAGATCATGTGCATAGTACTTATTTTTTTCCATGGAGGACAGCAGTATAAAGTTAGTTTTCACTTCTAGATAAAATGAGTCATAAAAAAAATAGTATTTAGGATCCATCACTCATTGATTGTGGTGGTAATTACCATGTGATGAGCGAGCAAAAGGAAATGATCATAAACTAACCCAAAATACATTTTGTTAGAGTGAAAAGGAGATTGGTTAGAAACTATGCTATTTAAGTAATCCTTAAACAATATGTATTATTGTACCTTCAGGTTGCTAAGCATCTTCACAGTTGCAGGATTGAAATAAAGCTACAAAGGAATAACAGCATAATTATTAGAAAACTACTACTTTAAGGAAAACAAGCCAAAGAATATTAATAAGTTATTTTAGTTGTGGATAAATAGTTTAACAGAAACACAGTGCATAGTTAAATTCTATTTCTCAAAATTCTATAGAATTTTGTTATTATGGTGACATAGAAGAAGCAGAAAAGATAAGTAAGAAAACACCACCTGCATGATAAACTTTAGGTAATTATTAATAGCATAAAGCAGAGCTGGAACTGCAAGAAGCACATTATTTCGAGCAGCCTGTCAAATTTTAAGAACAAAGAGAACGACACCTTGAGGTCAAAAAGATGTTGTCGATGAATTCCCATGGTTCGTATCATTTCAGAGAAGTGGATTCTGAGAAAAACAATTCAGTCTAGATAAGGAGAATAATGAACTAAAAGTTTCAAAAGGACTTCATGTCACATAATGATGGTTTTGCTAGACCAAAGTGATATCACGTTAATAGTAGTACAGATATTTAGTTTACAGAATGCAACCTAAACACATTTTTGTCAACCAAAAAGATGCATAATTGAAAGCATTTTTGTCAGAAAACCCATAATATGAATAGAGTTCAAATTATATAAACTATTAAGAAAATTAAAGGAACAACTTTTTTATGGTTCAGCTATAACACAGACACACACACCAGTAGACGCACAAGTGAAGCATAAAAAATACAGCCACTCAAAAATAAAAGAAGGCTAGGAACATAACTTCACTACGGAAAGATAAAACAAAATTGATGGCTCATCTAACATTAGTCTCATCAAAGTTGAACACTGCATAGTGCTGTGTCCCACCAAATTTACTGCAAAAGATCAAGAAAACGTATAAAGAAGCCAAATCTATGTGAAATTAAAAACATTTCACCAACCTGCTGCATCTTTACTTTCAGCATGGCAACTGGAATTCTTCTAACTTCTCTACATTTTTTACCCAAATATCTAAAAAGCATCAACTAGGATTACAATGAATAACCATGTTGGTATTACCAGAAAGCATGTATGGTTAAGTCAGTTCCTTAATCAGTCACACAATTTAACACTCAATACAAAGTGATCCCATTTCATCAGAAGAAACCTAAAAGATTAACATTAAACTACTAATAAGCCCAACCGTTGGTCTTCAGCATTGCCTACAAGTTCTAATCACTTGTTGCAACACATATTTAACTCAAGCTTGGAGTAGTTTCCTTCTTTATCAGAAGCTTAATGAGATACAACATAAAACCATCAAGATTATTAATATTACTCAGAATCAATAGTGAAATTAGTGATACAAAAACTAATGATACAATTGCAATCAGAATCATAGAGTTGTGGAAGTAAATTTCTTACCTGCACTAATGAAGAAATTGAAAGAAGAGATTTCTCACAAACTTTCTTATGTCGAGCCTTTAAAGAGAGAAAGAGTTAAATAAGAACAACAGTTACATCTAACAAACAATTTAATAAAAAGAATCTGAACATTTCATAAGATATAATTGATGGACTTGGACTTCCACTAATCTTTGAAATGCAACTGTTCCTATTCCTACTGAATGCTAACAGCAAGCACACTGATCTTATACAGGCTCTGCTTGGTAACTTTTTCTAACACTGTAGGTCAATCAGCACAAACAATTTTTACCTTAGCAATCCCTCTAATTTCCAGAACTAATGCAGCAGATCTCTCTGTCCTTGACAACTCTAGATTATCTGATAATGGTTAGAAACAAACATAATCTATTTGTTCCTGCATGTCAGGAGTGCCCCCACTAAATATAATTTCTATTGTCTTATACTAGGAGAATTTGTGAGCTTACAGAAATAGTTGACGAATTTTGTAACCCCGTCCCTCTTTCAGACCCCTCCAGTTTTCTTTGACTTATCTAACCTAGTATAGAAAACAAATCTAAATCAACCTTAAACTCAGCAGGTAAAACCACCACTCAATTGAGAATACAACTCCAAAAGGACAAAAGAGTCATGCAATGGACACCAAACTTGATTTAGTGAAGAATAGGGATTCAATAGGAGATAATGGTCTAAGCCTCATAAACTTTATGATAATTAAAGCAGAAAAAACAAAGAATAAATGGCAGCAATACTTAGTAAAAGAGTTCAAAATTTCACAAGAGGGTTTATCTGAATGCTGAATGATATGTCTAACAAACTATATATGCTGACTCAATCCTTCAATGTTGACTTATTTATTTATAGCTAAATGAACACTTGACAAGCATATGAACCTGTTTGTGGAGTTCTTAAACCCCACTTTACCTATATGGGTGAAAAAACACCTCCTATTCGAAAGATGAAGGTTAATAAAATGCTAGAAGTACCTGGAACAAGAGCATAGTAATGGCGAAAATAACTTTGGCCACCTCAGTGAGAAAGTTAACGCTAATGGGACTAAACTTGAAACCGCCATCCACCTTTGACATATAAACCAATATAGGCTGCAATAATACACACACACACACACACACATATATATATATAGAGAGAGAGAGAGAGAGAGTTAGAATGCAAGGAAATCACAGATCAACATTGCCGGCTAGATTTGATGATTACAAGAAATGAACTGACCTGAAAACCGACCAAAACACAGTCCCCACCGACCAAAAGAACATTGAGGAAACGAGTTTTGGAGGAGAGATGGCTGCGGTGCCTGTCATAAGCCCTCGAAATGGTTTTACTAGTGGGCGATGCTATTTTTGAATGACAAACACTGCATTCTATCATCCCCGCCTGCGCCTGCACCTTCCCAACTAAAATAATAATAGATCAACCGCATAAAATCAATTTTCTTTTTTCAAATAGAATAAAAGAAAGCCTAGAAAGGTTATATCTAGCGGCAGTTTTAGAATTTGAAACACAAAAAGAGAAAAGTTACATGAGTATAATTACGGGAAAAGAAAGGCGAGAGTGGCAGCAGATCTTGAGAGAGATCGAAGCCCCCGATCAGATTTTGATAAGACAAAAAGGAAATCTGAAAATTAAAAACAAAAAATAATAATAATAAAAGGAGAAACTGAGGATGTATGGAAAAAGAGAATTGGAACTTGGAAGTTGAGATGTGACGTCACTTGCTGGCTGCTCTTTCCTCCGTTTTCATTTGAATAAATTATGTTGACTTTATATAGTGGATTTAACAGTAGTTTTTGCTTCGGAAAAAAAAAGTAAATGTATCAAATTAGTCCATTCATTATGAAATAAATCAATTTAATCCTTTTATTATTAAAAAATAAATAATATTAAGTTAGAATAAAATTAATATTTACTTTTTATCTGAATTAATATTTTTATTTTTAATGGCTTTGTAAATAAAATATTTGATTTTGAATTAAATTGTAATTAAAAAAATATTTTTATACTGTAAATATTAACTTTATTACAACTTGAATTTATTTAATTTTTTTAATAATATAAGAATTAATTTGATCCACTTAATGAAGGGACTATTTTGATTTAGTTCTAATTGTGTAATGATTTTCATATTACATTTCATTCCATATTTCTTTTTAGCACTACTTTAATACTCAAGTCTCTTGATATTTGACGATTTCATTTATTTCTATTACACAAATAGGATGGCCACCTCATAAGTCATTCTTGCTCTTAAAGTGAGTCTTCTTTTTATAGCAACCCAATTTTAGATGGTGTCAAAAAATATGATTTTGGAATTCAATTCTGTAAATCAAGTTAGTGAAAATATGAATAGAGGAATTTATAAAGTTAGTATGAAAATATATTAAAAATGGTTAAGTAATTAAATCCATAAAATCATTAATTATAGCACAAGAACTAAATTGTAAAAGTTTAATCGTTATAAAATTTTATTTTAAAAAATGCATAGGGACCCAATTAGAAATTATGCTAAGGGCCTAAATGGTTATTAAACCTTTGTTATTATAATGGTAACATCAACCTAGTTTTATTAAGAAATATTATTTAAACATGTTTTAAAGGTTAAAACTTTTAATTAAGCTTTAATTAAATCACTAATCATAGTATATATATATATATATGAAAGTGAGTGGGAAGAAAAACATAACATCATCTTTTTTTTCTCTTTTGTGCCATCCATAACTAAAGAAAAGAAGAAAAATCCTTTTTCTTTCTTTTATAATTTAGTCCCAAAATCTCTAAGGCAAACTTTTTTTTTTAATTTTTATATTTTCATGATCATCCAAGCTTGATTAAGCTTACTCATGCCTTGGATTTTTCAATTTTTAAATGTTTATCAAGTTTTCACTAATGGGTATTTGAAGAAATTGTGTTTGATTTTGATGGAAATTAGAAGTAAGACTTTTGCGCATGTTAGAACTGTAATGATCCAAATTTCAGTGGTGTTGAAAAATATGGTTTCGAAACCCCATTTTCATAAACTGAGTCCGTAAATATAAAATAGAAATATTTATAGAGTTAATATGAAAATATAATAAAGTTCGATTAAGAAATTGGTTAATTAAAGTTCAGGGATTAAATTCTAAAAGTTCAATCGTTATATAGTTTTAATTTAGAAAAGGATTAAGGACCTAATTAGTAATTATCCAAATGACTAAAATGGTTGTTAAACCATTATCCATCATGAATTAGTGGATGATGATTGTTGTTTAAGATTAAAATATGTATAATAATGTTATAATTAATTAGGAAAAGTTAATTAAACAAATTTAATATTAATCTAAGTATATAAGCTAAATTGGGTGGAAGATTGTCATATTCTCCACTTGCTTCACCATCCAAAATTAAAAGAAGAAAAGAAAGGAAAAACTTGGTTCAAACTTTAGCATTTAGCCAACTAAAATTCATAAGGTAATTAAGTTAATTTCATGTTATTTTTATAGATTTATGATCACGGAAGTTTGATTTAGCTAGCTCATGTATCAATTTGTCCAATCGTTAAGTTTTTAGCAAGTTGTCATTGTTGAGAAATGTAACAGCTCGTTTTTAGTGAAATCAAAATAGTGATTTCGGGACCACAAATCCATGAGAAAATTTTTATTTTATTATTATTTTAATGTCTATGGTATATTGGTAGAGTCATATAAATATTTGGTTAAGAAATTTTGATGTTTGTATGCTTAATTTAGTAAAAAGGACTAAATCGTAAAAGGTGCAAAAGTAGAGTTTTATTGGTTAAAGGTAGCTATTAACTATGAAATTAAATTGTAAATGGATTTATATGGTAATTAGACCACTATTATTATTAGTGGACATTCATGGACAAAAAATTAAGTGAATTTAAGGTTAATTAACAAGGATAAATATGTAAATTAATAAATATGTGAAGTAAAATGAAGAAAACAAAAGATATCATATTTTGTGTCATCTTCCTCCACCGAAATTTTAAAAGAAGAAAACTCCATGGAAGCTTGCTAGGGTTCAGCTAGGTTGTGGTGCTTGCATGGTATGTTTTACAACCCCGTTTTTAAGGATTTCTATGTTTTTAAAGTCGTTGTAGCTTAACCTAGCTAGCCCAGGGACTAATTTTCAAAATTGTTAAAGGTTTAGGGTTTTTACATGAATATTATTGCATGATTCTTAAAATTTAATGAAAGAAAATGAGTAATTGTTGTTAAATAAACAAGTTTTGTAAATGGATTTTTTATGAAATTATCATTTAGGGATTTATTTGTAAAAGTAGTTAAATACTATGATAAATTGTAAAATTTTAATTTGCATAAATGTCAATTTACGAGCATAAGGACTAAATTGTAAAGAAGTTAAAATATTAGGGGCTAAAGGTAAAGTTTCAAAAGTATGAATTTTGGACTAAATTGAATAGTATGAATATTAAATGGATTGAATTTACTTATTTAGATCAAGATAAACCTCGTACGAATCTAGATCGAGGAAAAGCGAAAGCCTTAGATTAGTTAACCTTGTTTTGATATCTTTATTATCGAGGTAAGCTCGTATGTTTAAATAACGTTGTAATGTTATTTTGGAATTTATGAATTGTGCTATATATCATGTAATGAAATGATGAGAATCTAACAACATTTCGACAATTATTGAGCCCCATTTGAACCTTAAGAATATATAGGATACAAATGACATGTCATTAGGTTACCATGTTTCGGGTGCTGGTCTTGAATGTCCTACCGATGGCTGAGGTCTTGTATTTGTTGTGGATGTTCATCAGCTTGTGTGAGCGACATCGTGTAGCTTACATTTTTACCGTCAGCTTGTGTGAGTAGATCCATTTTATAGCTTGAGTGAGCAACGATGTAAAGGAAAAGGAAAAGGAATGGTTTTGACCATATGTTTAGCACACTTTGTGTGAGCTATGTCGCGTATCTGATACTATTCTAAGTGGTTCAATGGGCATGTAAAGGGAAGGAACAGTAAGTGTTTCGATCGACTATGTTATGAATTTATGGAAAGGTATGAAATTATAATGATTAATGTATGTATATCTATGTTTATGGAAAGCATGAATTCAATGACACTATGATCATGAAAATCTATCTTACCATGTGATAGTTCAATTGAGTTATGTGTTATAACACTAACTTGTGTTGTTGTTTATGCTTAGATAGGTGCCAAACTTATTGTTGGATTATATCATGCTTAATTTTAATGTTATACAATGAAATGGTAAGTTATGTTTAGGTTTTATGAACTTATTAAGCATTATACGCTTACGTAGTTTTCTTTCTTATGTTTTATAGTTTATCGGAAGCTCAATCAGTTTGGAAGCTTGTTGGAGACTTATCATACTATCTAGAGATTATATTGGTAGATTTTGATGTTTTGATCAAGGTTATAATGGCATCTATAGGTGGACTTGTGGTTTATGTTAGTTGATAAGTTTGGCATGTATATGCGCTATTATGGTTGATACATTTTTGGTACTTATGGCATCTTATTGATGTTTGATAGTATGGTTAAGTTGATGCGTGTTTTCAATATTCAATTTGGTATGTGATGAAGTAGTTATAATGTGCTCAAGTATGGTATATTTGAGATGGATATGAGCTAGATGTGTTTGTATGAAATATGGCCAATTATGCACAAGTTTAGGTAGGTTAGTTTGATTGTGATTGAGGTGCCTATATGTCATATTGGTTGAATGAGATTTGGTCATTTGAATTGGTCAATTTATGTATGTTTTGATATGTTTTTATGCCTTGGTCATACGTACAAATTGTGTTTAGGTACATGCTTGAAGTGGGTAAAGGAAATGGCTTGATTTTGGCCAATTTCTTGTCCAATACAATATTAACACATCAGTTAAATGGTAGACAATTCTAGTTCAGATACAGAACAGATCAAGAAAAGATACAGTTATTCCTATCCCCATCAGCTACACACCATCTCTGACCATCCAACACACTGTTAAGGGAGTTTAATACCCATCTAGCCCTACATACCATATAGTGTCGGTTTGACACGTTCTATGTGATTGTAAATCAGCTGCCAGATCAAATAGCAATAAAACGCCATATTTACATATAAATTATGGTTTAGCCACTAAATCAGAACATATCAGTTCCTCCTTTACATAATTCTCATCCAATGCAAGTGCATATTACAGATGTCAGGAATGTACACATAGTCATTCAGATTCAATTCATAGTTAGGTAGTATAGATCAATATCATCAACAGTCACCACAGTTAGTATATATTTATGTAATCAACAACTCAGTCTCAGATCATCAGATAACAACTCATACAGTCTAGTTCAGATCATAAGTACACTACGGAAGGCCTACGTTTGATTAGACGACGTTTATGACCTCGAAGATAAATTCTAGATCTGACCCACACGCTCGTGTGGTTCCACATGGCCAAGGTGACTAGCCTGTATGACCCCACATGGCCTAGCACACACCCGTGTGCCTACCCGTGTCTCACACGGCCTAACACATGCTAATGGTCCTAAATTGCAAACAATGAGTCATACGTCTTGGACACACGCCCATGTTTCTACCCCGTGTGATCCTTATCTTGTAATCAGTGAGTTACATGGCCTGGACACACGCCCGTGTACTTGGCCCGTGTGACCCCTGCAGTAACATGATCATACACGGCTTGGACACACGCTCATGTCCCTTACCTGTGTGGCTCATTTTTGGCAGATAGTGAGTTACACGGCCTACCACACAGCCTGGCACAAAGCCATGTAGTGTTGACAACCATGTTTTCTGGCGTCTGAAATTCACAAAAACTTGGGTTTTCAGTACGCACCTGAAGTAATTTCGAAGTCAACAATTTAGAAGACTTTCGTAGCCTAAAACGACCATCCAATAACTCAATCAACCAATTATATTGACAATAATACACAATTATACACAAAATACTTAAGTCGAAAGTTTCGACACGAAACCTTCAACGAAACCAACACTTATTGAAAGATCAACAACGATTACTCGAATTGACGTTTTGAGGTTTGCTACTCCCGATATCCCCGCCTAATAAGGAAACCAAACAATTGATTATCAGAGAATTACACAATACACTTGAAACATCTAATTCAAAACATGCTACGAAGAACAAAAGGAAAAACCACATAATTAAACGAATTGGCAGTGAAACTTACTTAATAACCTTTTGATTGACGCAACTAACAATGTATAACTTTGATTAGTCTCGTATTCACTTACGACAGTAATCAAAATGAAGGAAAAAGTAAAAGAATCGGAAAAGAAAAAGATAAGTAAAAAAGAAGAAACAATAAAAAGAAAAGAAAAGAAAGAAGATGACTAACGTTAGATCCTAATTGACTACCAATTAGATTCCTAGCATTTAGCAAAAATGTTTCCTATACATACTCTAGGACTTGAACACAGGACCAAACAAAATACAGAAGCTTAATCAATGAACTAGCAGGCTCATTCTTAACACATGTTTGCACTAAATTAAAATTAAGTCAATGGCTTAGGAATAGAGGTTAGTTTAACTTAAAATAACAAGATTTTCAAAAACAAAAACATGACTCAAGCTCCTGATCTCTAACACATAAGTAGGACTCATAGTCATAGATATAGAGACTTAATTATGACGGAATTCAATGGTTAGACATTTAAATTTTTGGGGCGTTATAGCTGTAGCTTAATCTAGCTAACCTAGGGAGTAATTCATAAAAATGTTAAATGTTTTGATTTATGCCATCGATGAATTTGTGATATTTTTGAAGTTTGATGATTGATTTATAAGCTTGATAATTAAATAGGATTATTCCGTAAAGTATTTTTAGTTGGTATTATAGTTACATGAAATTCTTGTAAAAAAATGATAAATATGGGTTATATAGAGATTATATAAAAGCCAGCTAACATTGATTTGGTTAAATTGTGATAGATTTGAAAGTTTTGGATTTGTAGACTAAATTGAATAAAAGATAAAAGTTTGGGGTAAAAGTGTAGAATGTTGATTAAGAGTCAAATATGTGAATTTAAGTGTTTTAAGATATTGGATCTGTTTAATTGAATTAAATTATTACATTTAGATCAATAATCAGCCGGTTGATAATCGCGAGAAAGGGAAAGTCGTTGAATAGTCATCGTCAAAGTATTGGTAACTATTGCGTTTTGGTAAGTTCATATTAGATGTTATTATGCTTATTAATGTTGAAATCATAGATGTATATATATTTGTATGTGTATATGTGTATAATAAATATAGTTGATTAAGGTAGGTTGCAAATGTGATCAAAGACTTGAACGGAAAAATATGGCTTTTGTATTTGTTCAAATTGAATCATGTTATGCTATGGAGAGTTGGTATACAATTAATCTTGGTATATGGTTAATGTCATGAAAAGTTTAAATTATACAGGTTAAACCTCGTTTGAACTTAGTGAATAGCTAGGATACAAATGACATGTCATTAAGGCGTTCTAGACACTAGTTGCCGGTGATTATAATTTCAGGTACTATGTACCGATGTTACAATTCCAGACACTCTGTGCCGGTGTTTATAGTTTCAGGTACTATGTACTGGTGGTGGATGCCAACCGATGGCTTGAGATTCTGCATGTGTTGCGGATTTTTTAAGCTTATGTGAGTAGCATCATGTATTGGTTAATGTCTCGTTTGTCAGCTTGTGTGAGTATTACTCTCTAGCGTATCCGAAGTCAATTTACTATAGTTATTAGGGCAAAACAGTTAATTATTGAAATGGAAATGAAATAAAATGACATGATAAATTATGTTATATTAAGTATAACTTGGTATATGTATCTTGGCATGTTATGTTTTGATGATTTGATTTATTCAGGCCTAACCATTTGACATGGTAGAAATTATGGAACAAGACAACGGGATGTAATTTTTATGTTATGTATGAATTGTAAACTTAAATTGACAGGCATGTAATATTTTGTTTTACGAACTTACTAAGCTTTACGTAAGCTTACTCTATTTGGTTTTCTTCTTTGTAGATTGTCGAACTCTTACTGTCGATTGAAACATCATTGGAGATCGCACTATCCGGCAACTCTATCGGTAGCTATTTGTTTATTTTTTCCTATTTATAAATGACATGTAAATAGGGTTTTGGTATGTTTATGTTAATAGGTATCTTGGTGATGATTTGTGCTATTTGAGATGTAAATATGTATATGGTGCTCTGGGGACTTAAATTGGTAGCCTATCATTTGATGGCTAACTTGGATAATTGTTGTTGATATGGCCATTTTGTTTTGGTACTTATCAAATTTTGGTTGGATTTTGTTAGCCTTTGGAAACTTGGTAAGAATGGATGAATTTTAGCATTTGATGTTTGTGGTTTGTTAATGTATAAACAAGCTTGATAAGTTAGTTATGTTTTAGTTTGGATGGTTAATGGTTATGCTTGAATTGTGGTGCCAATGAGGACATATTGGTTAAACATTTAGGTTGGATTTGATGTGTATATATATGTTACATGTTTGTCTATATGCATCCTTAAGCTAGGTTTTGAGATTTGTATGAAGTGATCTTTTCAACTTGATATATTTTTTTTATCATTTTAGTGAAAGTCTTAATATAATGGGCTAAAGTATCTATACCAAACCATATGAACAGTTTAAAAATTGACATAATACAAAATTAGTATTGATAATTTTACTTAGTATCGATAATTTTCTAATTTGTATTAATACTGTGGATATAATATCGATACTTTGATTTGGCAGAATGACAAAATGATATCTATAAATATTTTCGTATCGATACTTTTTACAAAATATTGATACTTATTTACTTGGTATCAATACTAGTCCAAAGTTTTAAAATTTTTATAATTTAATTCATTTTTTCAAACACGAATCAAATTTTATAGTAGTTTAAAGCTTGATATAGTTTTATTTTCATTCTTAATGGTTAATGTTTGTATAATTATGTATAGTTGATGGTTAAGGTGAACAAGTTTATTCTGGTTTGTTTGTAGCATCTCATAACTTGGGTCTGGTGATCAAACTGGGTATGAGGTGTTACACAAGGTTTTTAATTTCCGATTTGAATCATGTATGATCAATATATGTATCACAAGTACATGTGACATTCTTTCCTAAACTATATGGTATGCTTATCTCATGTATGCATGACATGCTATGGCAATTTTATAATATTCACATTCAATTATTCACAATAGTAAATCAAACAATTTTGATTCTTCACAGTTTTTCTTTTAAAGGAAAAACCAAAGAAGTGATGCGAACCGTGC
Organism: Gossypium hirsutum; assembly: GCF_007990345.1. Taxonomy (NCBI): domain Eukaryota; kingdom Viridiplantae; phylum Streptophyta; class Magnoliopsida; order Malvales; family Malvaceae; genus Gossypium; species Gossypium hirsutum. The sequence continues at coordinate 31,820,630 of NC_053449.1, forward strand.
ACCAGGTAGGACTGAATATCAAATTGTAAGCTGGATAAATTTTAGGATGAACTTTATTGAGAAGTAACTATTTCCTTATAATAAAGTCCTTAAAATTTCAAAATAAAAGTTTACTATTTTCAAACTCAAACTCTAAGGATCTTCATAACTACAATATGTTCCACCTTAAGGCGAAGCCTCTAAAGGTACCCCTTCCTATGTGCATGACTCCCTACTAACGTTGATTCTTGTTTTACCAATATCTAGATTGATCCCACCTCGAGTTCCTTATCCAACGAGTTCTGCAATCATAAGCTAAGACATTTGTAAGTTCAAGTGAACTTAATAAGTTTCTTGGCTACTACCATGCATAGCTCACCCCTTTTTAGCTGGGGTATTAAATTAAAAGAAATTAAAATACTTTAACTCCCTTATTTACTCAGGCTTTTGAGTCATGCCTAAACTGGTAGGTTCTCAAATGTTTTCAACCTTTCCTTATTGGTAGTTTGATTGCTAATACCATAAGAACTTAGTCGAGCTTATATCTTGTCCATAGGGTTTTAATGGTTTCTACATGTTATGTTATCTTGACGGATTCTCACTTTACCAACATACTTCTGGGAATGAATTATTGTTTCCCCTTACCCCAATACTAAGTTTTTAAATCTCGAAGCTTATTGGAATGTACCCCTATCATCCTTCTTGGGATGGGGTTCATCTAAACACTCTATTCTCAATAGAGCTCCCAATACACTACTCTAATCTTTTTTGAATTTCTTGTCTTACCCTTCTTTATCCTAACCTACACTTGGGTTACAATGTTGTTTGGATTGCTTCTTGGTAACTCGCCTTGTTCGCTATACCTTTCCTTTAAGGTGAAACACATCTATCTATAGAGGACCCTTATGGACGTCGGTTTCTATCAAATGGTTACCTCAGCAACTATACAAGTTTGCGGTTCCTCTTGCGTAAGGGTTTCCTTTTTGGAACTAGCTTCGTGGCGGTTGTACTTGCAATAGAACTTCCTTTGAGAGGAAGTCTTGACAAATATATTTGTCACTTGGTATCCCTTATTGGTACCCTACTCTCGCATACAGAATTTATTGAACGCCTTTTGGCTGACCTTAGTGGTGAATCCTCATTGGCGATCTTTGGATACATCTCTCGCTTGTCATTACCCCAATATTTACTAGCATGTCATTTCCCTTGTCTGAATCTTGCTCGATTTCCATCCATATGCCCTTTCAGCTTTTCTGATTGTTGTTTTGGCCGATTGTTTCCTTTTCTACTTCCTTTTCCTTATTCGATAGATTCCCCAATAATCCGCTGGCTCATTATTATTTTGTCATTACTTATTTTTTTTCCAACCCTTTTTCCTAGATTGCTCGTCTTCCTATGATTTCCATCATAGAGATATATTTAGTGTTCTTTGTTCTAACAAACTACCTTGTATCCATATTTTCAATGGACTATCCCATGTTTATTGTCCCAACAGACTACGTCGTGTTTACTGTCTTGGTGGACTACCCCGTGTTTACTGTCCCGATAGACTTTATTGGTCTTCATTGCTAAGAAATGGTCTTACACCTAAAACCTCTTAGAGGTGTCGCCCTAAAGGACCTTACTGTCGTAGTAGTGTCACCCTATAGAGCTTGCTGATCGTCGTCGTGGTGTTGCTCTATGGAACCTTATAACTGTCGACATTGATTTATTTCGTATCTACCTTAATGCTCGAACACCGAAGTGTCCCCCCAAGCGTAAGGCCCGTAGCTTCACACATCATGATTTGCTTCCAGCAATCCCGGATGGTAGAATATTAATGAAATTCTAATTTCTCTATTCCTCCACCCATTCCTCTATTTCTCCATTTCTAACATTGATGCTCGAACACTATAGTGCCCCTCCAAAAGGCCCAGAGCTTCGCACATCACTGGTGGACTCAGCATCACCGTATGGCGGTCTCTAATGGAATCACCCTTTTTCTCATTCCTTACTTCGTCTAACCCATCAATAATTCCCTTTCACATTATACCATTATAAACAAGGAACACATGCATTTCATAGATGAAATTCCATGGAATCTTATTTAATTCATACATACTTAACTAAAGTGGTGTATATGCATGTACCTATACGATCTGAAACATACTTAACATTTCAAGAATGGAGTGTAGAAACTAACCTGATGACTCTTGATGTGTGCTCGTAATCGTGAATTTGATTGCAAGATGTTGAGCTGCCCGATTGTCTAATGTTGTATCATTTCGAAATAGACTTTAAGGTGAAAATGGGATTAATGGTTATTGATTTGATAGAAAGGATAGAAATGGTGTTGGATGGATAACTTGCACGAAATGGACACTTAGAAATAACAAACAAGTCTTTGAAGAAAAAGAAGACTGTGACCCACTATTTAGCAAAATAGGAACCAGCAATATGTTAGAACGCCACACTTCAAAACAAAGAAAGAAAATGATAAGTTCAAAAGAAAAAGGTTTGACGCCACAAAGAGAACCTTGATAAGTCCAAGTAAGTTCTTTCAAGAACAATGAGATAGAATTCTCGCAGTAACTCAAAAATATTTATTCATCATAGTCTCCTAAACATTTTCCTCTTACAAACTATTTATAGGCAGTATTGTGACTATTCCAATGCCTATGTGAGACATTTCATCTTAAACAATTAAGTAAGGTTATTACAAGCATTAATTTTGTTTTAAACTCATTTAGGGAAGCCAATGAGTCATGCCTCTTCATTGGAATCTAATGTAGTTGAAAAGGCATGCCAATCCTCCTTAATGAAGACTTAATGTATCCTTAATATGTTTAATTAATGTCCCTTCAGCTCCCTTGAAACCAAATTATAAAAATTTGTGTAACATCCTCTTAAATGGCATCATGATGAAGGTTTAAGATTCCAAAAAACGTTCAGACTTGAAGAGGATCCTTTGGTCCATTAAACAACCTCCATAATGTTCTTTAAAAAGCTTTGAAACCGTACAACTTGGAGAGTATATTAGTCTTATGAAAAGTCACCTGCAAAATAGATAATTAAGTATTAAACAATAACTTAAAACACTCATAAAAACAACATATTTAATAACACTCATGCACACAAATCAATTGAACATGCAACTAGAAGTGCTCATAGGCCGGGCTCAACTAAAAAATTCAGGCCCATTTACTAGGCCTAGGCCTGGCCCGACCCAAAAAATAGGCCTAAAATTTTGCCCAAGCTCGACCCAGATAAAAATGCTAAAACTCGAGTCCGACCTGGCCCGCCTGTATTAATTTTTTATATTATTTTTATATAATTTTTAAATATATATAGTACATCAAAAATACTAAAAACATCAAAATAAATATTTCCCAATAAATTGAAAATAAATTTTAAAAATATGTAGACTAAATAACACTAAGATAAATGTAACTTAACAAGAAAATGCCTCTAAAATAATAACAAAATTAACAAATGCCTTTAAAATAATAACAAAATTAACAATAAAATAAGTTTTATACAATATCCAAACAATAACAACAAAATGGTAGCAACATAATAGTAAAATTGTAGCAAAATAGGGAGAAAACAACAAGAAAATAACATTCAAAAACAAAAAAAAGAAAGCAGATTTTTTTGTCCTTTAGTGAATTCGGGCCAGGCCGGCCTAGGCAAAAATGCCATACTTGAGGCCCGACCCGTTTAAAACGGGCCTTATTTTTTTTGTCCAAGCCCATTTTTTGGGCCTATATTTTTGCCCAAACCTTTCCACATTTCGGGCGTGCCTTCGGGCCGGACCGAGTAACCCGACCCATGATCAGGTCTATATGCAACTTAAATCAGCTTATTTAAAATGAAAATAAACACACTTTAATTTATGCATTAAAAAATAACAGCCAAATTAAATAACATACTTATATAAACAAACTCAAACATATTTAACAACTAAAGCGCTTAAATGCAAGGTTTAAAATGCAAACTAAATGAACAAATGAGTTACTTAATCCATGACTTAACTTAATGATGCAAACTTTAACTAACATAGGAGTTACATAATGCTTGTCATAATTTATGATGCAAACTTAACTAACACGAGAGTTACATAATGCATGATTTTATTAAATGCAGAACACATAGTGCATGTCATAATTAAAAGATGAAGATTAATATTGCAAGACATTAATTAAAGATGCATATAATAAACAAGACATAATTAAAAGCTGTAGAATTAATTAAACTAAACTAACAACCACATGCAAAATATTGCATGGACTTGGGACGTTATTTTGGGTCCAATAAGGGTTGGACATCTCATGTTCAGCCCAAACTTGTTGAATGAGGCCCATCATCTCCTCTTTAAACTTCTTTGATCTAGCACGTGTTATAAACCTGATGAGAATTTTAATTGGATCCTTTCTTGAAACAAGCAACTTGGAGTTTGGTCCACTTAATGAACTCGAATGCACTTCAATCGTTCCCGTGCATGTATCAACTCTTACCTCCCAAGCTTAACTTTTTTAAATGCCAGAGCTTCAATTCTCCTGACAGCTAAGCATTATAGCCAAAATCATGAGTTAAGCTCAGAATTTTTCAATTTAAAACATGGTTTTCCAGAAACATGCAAAACCCCTCAAAGGTTTTGTAAATTCTTAGCTTACGAGCATTAAAGGACTTAATGCCTTACTAGTTCGTTAGATTTCCTCCTTTTCAGACTTAAACCTCTTGATCATCGCCCCATGCAGAGCTTCCATAGTTATCTCTCATTTTCCCAGTTATTTAGAGCTCTTTTCGCTCAGCTATAAACCCGTTGGTAATCATTTTGTCTCCCGTTAAGGAATCTGCAAGTTCTAATCCAACCAAACCAGACTTGGATCTCAACCCTGTCAAGTTCAGTTAATGGTTTATATACATGTAGTATTTGTATTTGAATGTTCAATGATTTTAATTTGAATATAATTGATCGTAGTTGTTCCGGCAACAAATATAACATCTTGTAGCTTAGACTCGACCATCAGGTCAAGTACCAGGGTGTTACATGTCATTTTCAGGCTCCCACAATTTAGCCCATATGCCACTTGAGTATTTGTAACACATTCAATTCCGATACTTTCTCCATATCATAATAAATAACACTAGTGTTGTTTAAACAAACCGATCCATTGCATTGAGAACTAATACAAACTAGTTAAACCAACTAAAAACCGATTAAACCGACTAAAAACCGATTGAATTGGATTTTAATTTTGCTTTTGGATTTTTAATAATTTTAATCAAATTAATTATACTAGTTAGACCAACTGAACCAACAAATCGATAACCTGACTAATTCAACCACCAATCTGATTTAAAAAATATTAAATAATAATTAATTGATGATTGGTACAACACTTATACTTGTAAATTTAGTTCGCGTGATTACTGTAACTACATGAATTATTACATGAATTATGACATCAACCATTTTGGGACGATACAATTTTAGATCCAAATATCAAACACAAACCTTGATTTCATGATCCAACTAAGGATTAGTTCTCCAATGCTATTGCAGTTGAAAAATAATTTCAAACGTGCTTTTTGTTAAGTAACCCTGAAAAATGTAGTAAAAAAATACGATGAAAATGAATAATTTGTTAATTTTTAATATTTTCTATTGGTGCCAAAAAAATGAAGGTCAAAATATCCTTTTTAGTGATACTTTAAATATTTTAAAATTTTAAAATATAATAATAAATGATATTTAAATAATTTAATATAATAATATCTAAAATATAAATAATCTAATTTTTATATATATTTTAAATAGTTAATATAAATAACGATATTTTAATAATTTTTACTTCCAAATGTGAAAGGCAAAAATACTTAAATCTTAGTTTTTGCCTTTAAACAATTTTTTAACAATAGTTTTGACTCAAAAAGACGAGTGTTCTTTGTTGCTTTTGCAGTGAAAAAACACTTTTGGCTTTCCCACCACAACGAAGAATGCACCCTAAATTTCAAGTTTCCACAGCAATGCAGTGCAAATAATCATCCCTGCAACCAACAAAAATTCTGCCTCCAATAATCACAGGTGATGAAAACACATCCCCCTCCAGCTTAAGCGTTGCAAATTTCTGCACCACATATTTTTTTCGATGATCTCCGGTCCCTTCGTCCAAGTTGATTCGAAACAAAAATATGCCTCCAGAGCTAGTACAAACACAAACCAATCTGCAAGATAAATCATATGAATTTGTTTAAAAAGAAATGTTTGCAATCATCTTATAGCATTCAAGCAGTTTGTTTACCTGTCAACTGAAATGGAGGGATCATTTGAAACCAACTGTAAGTTCTCATCAACATAAGCAGACGCGGTGATTGGATCTCCAACATTCACTTCCCAGAGCAGTTCACCTTTCTCCTGAAGAGAACAAAAGATATAGTCTCAACAGAAGTAAAAGAGAATAGTATACTTCAACTCAGAATGGCTTTTGGATGAAACTTCAGACTTTTAGGGTTTTGCATGGTTCACTTCAATGTTAAGATTAATGGCTTTGAGGAAAAACAAAGTACTAGAAGTTGTGAATCAATTCAATTGAGATGGAGCACTAATTATCATTTGATTGGCACGACCAAGTGATTTTCAGGCACTTTTAGCTGGCAATCTGGCATGAGCTTGAATTTTCAAGTCATAGCAGAAAAGCATAAAAGAATGACCAGTAAATCGTGGTGAAAACATATTTCTCGTATATACACTCATACCAATTCAATTCTCCTCCTTACCATTTCAAAGGAATACACACTTCCATTTCGGGAACAGATTAGCACCTGTAGGACAAGTAGACAGAATCTCAGTCAACCATAAATATCCCATCGGATCACAAAATAAGATAAAATATAGAGAAAGTTTGAACGTTAAAACAAAGTGAATTAAAATCTCAACAGTCAATTACCGTCAAGCCAAAGAAATTGTGGCGATCATTCACCATCTAGAGTCTTAATAAGTAATAAATTTTCACCAGGTTTAATCTTAAAACTGAAAGAGATGCATTACTTGAGAAGGAAGCGCAGAAGATATGCAAGCTCCAGCAAATATTGGACCACCAGTTTTCCACTGTACTAGAAAATAGGATAATCAGCATGAAGGTGACAAAAACAGAAAAGAAAAATCACTGTGCAAGAGAAAAGTCCATAGTACAGATATAAATTGGGAACAGACCTTGGAATATTTTCTTGAGGGAGCAAAAATAATGGGCCAGCTAATTAGTCAAAACATTTTATTTTAAATTCTTAACAAATATGATGAATTTTAAGCACATACCTTCCAAACAATGCATCCACTAGAATCCAATGCAACAACATGACCATCCACCAAGCAACAAATGACTACAAAAAGACAAATAATCGATTATTTAGACGCAGCATACGGAAATAAAGATACAGTAGGGGGATCTGGATACTGATTGAAAGATAGAGAAAAATGTACCATATCCATGTGGTGAACTGACAGAAAGTGACCCAAATACTGGCACCTCAAGTTCATGTAACCACAAAGTACAAAAGGGCATTTCCTGTAATTAGAGCATAGAACATCCAAAAAGGGAAGAGTTTCACCTTGTTGGGTTTGAACATGAAGGAAATAACCACTGATAAATTCAACTAAGAAAGACCTTCAGACATACCATATCCAGGAACATAGTTTCTTAGACAAAAGTTGAAGCAAATACCAATGTTACTCAAACTCGGGTATGAGTATTGGATATAGGTACGTGTCAGACAAGGGTATGTTTAAGATTTCTAAGGTAGTGTTTAGGAATTTGGATTTTAGAATTTGGTTTGGATTTCAAAAATAGTGTAAATTGATAGTAAACTATTTAGAAATGTAACATTCATGATAATTTCTCAAATCATGTATTTGTCAGAGGCTTATTTAGTAATGAAATAGAATTTCTAAATAGATCTTTGTTGAAATATGTGAAACCCATATATTTTGGGATATATTTTAAAGTTATTTAGATAGATAAATCTTAGAATAAATCATTTGAGATATTCTAAGAATATTTTATTTTATGTTTTAGTAGTTTATTAGAATAAGAGAATTATTTTCCTTATCTTTTAGTAGTTTATTAGAATAAGGGAATTATTTTCTCAATTAAGTTATGACTCTTTTCTCTATTTAAATTCAATTGTTTAGTTAATAAAATATAGAATAGTTTTATTAAATGCTCTCTTGAAAACTTTCATGGTATTAGAGCTAGGTTATCTCTAGTAGCATCATAGTTAAAACAACCTTCATTAGATATAAAAGATCCAGAAATCAAATAGAGGAAGAAAGTTTTACCGTTGAAACAACTAATGAAAATTATGAGGGCCAAAGTTTTCTAGAAGGTCTCCATTCACTAAGGAACAACTAGAGCATCTACACAAGCTTTTTCAATCATCACAATTTCGGATGAATTCTTATCTTCCTAACTCATCCAATAATCCTTCTTCCTCCTTTGCCTAATCAGGTACTGATTTTTCTATTTTTTTTAGGTTGGGCCTTGTAAAACAAACACATGGATCGTTGATTCTGGAGCTAGTGATCACATGACTTGTAGTCATTTTCTTTTTTCAACTTACGCACCTTGTGCAGAAAATAAAAAAATCAAAGTAGCAGATGGGTCATTCTCGGCAATAACTGGGAAAGGCACTGTTAAAATTTCACCATCTTTGATTTTACATGATGTTTTACATGTGCCAAATCTAGCTTGAAATTTCATATCGGTCAGTAAATTATCCCAGTTCTCGAATTGTCATGTTATATTTGACTCCTCTATGTGTAAATTTCAAGACATAGTCTCGGGTAGGATAATTGGCAATGCTAAAGAATCTGATGGAATTTACTTTCTTGACGACGACCATCTAATTCAACCAATAGCTATTTTATGTTTAAATTCTGATTCTAATTTTGATAAGGTTATAATTTGGCATTATAGGCTTGGACATCCTCATTTTTACTATTTAAGATATTTGTTACCTGATCTATTTAAAAATAAAAGTCCTTCATATCACTGTGAATTTTGTGAATTGGCTAAATATCATCGGTCATTCTTCCCTCCTAAAAAATATAAAGCTTCCAAATCTTTTTCGTTAACTTATAGTAATGTTTGGGGACCTTCAACAGTCTCAACTTTTTCAGGAAAACGTTGGTTTGTTACATTTATGAATGATCATATTCGCATTTGTTGGGTGCTTTTATTAAAAGATAAGTCTGAAGTTAAAAATGTGTTTTAGTCTTTTTATGCTATAGTGAAAATACAATTTGGTGTGAGAATAGAAGTACTTCGGAGTGACAATAGTGGAGAATTTTTTAGTGACCAATTAGGTGTTTTCTTAACCAAACATGGTATAGTCCACCAAAGCTCTTGTACAAAAACACCACAACAAAATGGGGTTGTAGAAAGAAAAAATTGACATATATTGGAAGTAACTAGAGCCTTGATGTTCACTAGTCAGGTACCACATTATCTCTGGGGTGAAGCCTTGTTAACAACTACATATCTTATTAATAGAATGCCTAGTAAAACTCTAAACTATAGAACTCCTTTTGGTCTCTTTAAAGATAACTTTCCTAACTCTAAATTAATCATAGATTTATCCCTCCGAGTTTTTGGGTGTAGTGTTTTTGTTCATCTTCACAACCAAAGTAAACTAGATCCTAGAACAAAAAAATACGTCTTTGTCGGCTATGCTTCTAATAAAAAGGGTTACAAATGTTACGATCCAATTGATAGAAAGATTATTGTTACCATGAATATCACATTTATTGAAACGCAAACTTCCTTTGATTCTAATATTCAGGGAGGGAATTATAGTAAGGAAGATTCTATAATTGATCAATAAAATGCTAAGAATATACAACATAAGGATTCTAATAATGGGGATGGTGCATTTATGATTAACACAGAAATTAATGATGTTAATGTTGTTAATGAAAAATAGTATGAAGGTGTAGAGTCTGATAATGAGAATAAAGAACAAACAAAGGAGTTAATTGTTTACTCAAGAAGAAATCGAAATCAAGAAAGTGGAATCCACCAGATTCATCACCAAGAATCCAACGTGCAAGATCTTGTCAAAAGTCCAAATAAAGCTCATAATCCAACCAATGAATTTTCTGATTTAGATATTCCAATTGCTAAAAGAAAAGGTGTTAGAAATGTTGTCAAATATCCCATGTCTAACTTTGTGTCCTATAAAGCCTTATCTTCGACATTCTCAACCTTTGTTTCGTGTCTTGATGCTGTGAAAATACCCAAAAATGTGAAAGATGCTTTACAAGTTCCTGAGTGGAAGGAGGCTATTTTAGAGGAGATGTGCAATCTTGAAAAAAATGGTACATGGAAAACAGTGGAATTACCTGTAGGGAAGAAAATTGTGGGCTGTAAATGGTGTTCACAACCAAATTCAAACCGGATAGATCTTTAGACAGATACAAAGCTCGACTGGTGGCTAAAGGATACACTCAAACATACGGGATAGATTATCTTGAAACATCTGCTCCAGTAGCCAAATTAAATTATGTTATCAATTGCTGTTAATCTCGATTGGTCCTTACAATAACTAGATGTGAAGAATACTTTCCTAAATAGGAAACTTGAAGAAGAAGTTTACATGGATCCTCCTCCAGGTTTTGAATAAAAATTTGGAACTCGAGTCTGTACGCTCAGGAAATCTTTGTATGGTCTAAAACTGTCTCCTCGAGCTTGGTTTGAATGGTTCACTCAAATTGTTAAAAAATAAGGTTACTCACAAGGACAAGCTGATCACACAATGTTCTATCAACACTCACAAAGAGGTAGAATAGCAATTATTATAGTTTATGTCGATAATATCATTTTTACAGGAGATGATGTGGATGAATAAGGCGTCTCAAGAAGCATCTAGCATTAGAGTTTAAGATCAAAGAATTGGGTCCTTTGAAATACTTTCTTGGAATGGAAGTTGCTCGATCAAAGAAGGGTCTTGTGGTCTCTCAGAAAAAATATGTGATTGATCTTTTAAAAGAGGCTGGGATGAGTGGTTACCGCCCAGCTGACACACCAATTGATCCAAATGTAAAATTCGAAAATAAAAAAGGTCAATTAGTTGATAAAAGGCAGTACCAAAGATTAGTCGGTAAGTTAATTTACTTATCACATACAAGACCAGACAAAGCTTTTGCAGTGTGCTTAGTGAGTCAATTTATGCACTTTCCAATAGAGAAACATGAAGAAACAGTGTTTCGAATTCTAGGATACTTGAAGAGTTCACCTGGAAAGGGCTCATTCTTCAAAAAATCGGAACAAAGAGGAATTGAAGCTTATACAGATGCAAACTGGGCAGACTCAATAACAGATAGAAGATTTACATCAGGATATTGTACATTTGTTTGGGGAAACCTCGTGACTTGGCAAAGCAAAAAACAAAATGTTGTAGTAAGAAGTAGTGCAGAGGCTGAGTTTAAATCAATGGCTCAAGAAATTTGTGAAATGATGTGGTTAAAAAGAATTATGGAAAAGCTGAGGAAACCAATAACTTCACCACTGAAGTTGTACTATAATAGCAAAGCTGCCATTAATATTGCTCACAACCCAGTCCAACATGATAGAACTAAACATGTTGAGATTGATAGACACTTTATCAAGGAAAAGCTTGAAGAAGGCCAAGTGTGCATGCCGCTTGTTCCTTCAAAACAACAAATTGCTGACATACTCACCAAAAAGCTCTCTAAGACAAGCTTTGATTTTCTTGTAAGCAAGTTGAGCATGATTGATATATATGCATCAACTTGAGGGAGGGTGTTGAAATATGTGAAACCCATATATTTTGGAATATATTTTAAAATTATTTAGGTAGATAAATCTTAGAATAAATCATTTGAGATATTCTAAGAATATTTTATTTTATCTTTTAGTAGTTTACTAAAAAAAGGGAATTATTTTCCTTATCTTTTAGTAGTTTATTTGAATAAGAAAATTATTTTCCTAATTAGGTTATGACTCTTTTCTCTATTTAAATTCAATTGTTTAGTTAATAAAATACAGAACAGTTTTATTAAATGCTCTCTTAAAAACTTTCAATCTTTTTTTTGACAAATCATGTTTTTATACCTTTCAAACATATATTATATTAAATTCCAACTAATTTGTCCATAATATATACATTTCATTCTTATCATTTACATAATAATGAAATCCAAATTCAAATTTGAAAATTCATGTTCCCAAATGGAGCATAAGGGTTTTTTTTTTCTATGTATTCAGACAGTCCCATACCCATATTCAAAAATATTCTAGATGAGGATGCCGGACATAGGAACTTCAAGAAAAATGAAGACTCGTAGAAATATAGGCAAATACACATTGTGAGAATGTAACGTTTTATTCCAAATAACAATGTCACAAATAGTTGTACCTTAATTGATATAGCTGTCACACGGCCACTAGTAGATGCTGCATAAAGTGCACCATGTGTCTATTGGAACATAAACCACAAAGTACATCAAGTGATGATAAACAACTCGGCTAGAGTGATTTACTTGAAAGCTATTCATAACATGTACAACCATAGGTAAGGAGAAGAAAATGCAATCTATCATACTTCAGATTCTATTAGTCACACAATACAGTTAGACTAGTAATCCAAATTCTATTTGATTTTGGTACAAGCTCTATACATGATGATTATCCATTTGAAAACAGCCAATAAGCTACTTAGACCAGTACACTGCTAACACCTCCCAGCCATGTTAGTTTTACCTTCAAAGAACCTCTCTAGATGGCTGAATTCGGGATAATTCCAACAATAAGCTTTATGCCCTTAGTGCTCTGTGTTTTCCATGAGACAACACATGAATGTTTTTATGCCTAAGATCATAGACAACTAGAATCTTGCAAAACCCTTTATTAAATAACCATAGCCCAATTATTCAGTCCTAGCCTAGGAGCTTTTAGCTGATTTACTTTAATCAGAGCTGAATTTGAATATATCCTAGCATCTCACTTGGAATCAAACATGTCCTGTATTGGTTATTTAGTTTGTTTCAGGGCTCTATGCTGTCCCTCATCACTCTAAGCCAATAATAAATTCCCAAAAGAAACCTATAATCTAAGATCAAATCCCCAATATTCATTAGAAAACTTATGATACAATCTATTAAATTTCTATTGAGTGAAATTACCCAGAGATTAAACAGACATGTCAGAAACCAACAGGATGATATACAAAGAAATAAAACAAGGATGCAATGCAAGGCACAAAGATCGATAAATAAGAAAAGAAATTAAAAAAAAAAACAGCATTTGAGCACAGAAAGTACATTGCGCTGTTAGAAAGAATTCAATATATACTTGAAAACAGTTCCATCGGCCAAATGAGATTAAAGGTTCAGTATATACTTGAAAGAAAAATCTCACCTCATCAATTGCAGGTGACCCAAAAATGCTACCACCACAAGGAAGCGTATATACACAGCACTTATTTCTATAATCAAGAGCATACAAGTTATGGTCATGTGATCCACACCTGCATATAATTCTTCCAGAGATTAGATCATGTAAATAGGTCATCAAAACTTGAAGGGGGAAGGAGGGGGGTATTGACTTAATTTGGAAATGTAAAATGATAAAGAATTTCCAATAATTGACATGTTGATGGTAATGACAGAAAAGATATGTTCATAGTGTCAGTTATAATATGGTTATCAATACAATAATGCATAACGCAATGCATCAGAAATCAGAATAACTGATAATCATGTGCCAGTAGTGATAACTTTGTAGCCATTACCGAACATAGAGGAACAGCAATCCAATAAAATGATTCATTGGACCGGGTTTCATGAAGTTCTACCACTGGAAGTAGCAAGCAACATGCATTCCATCTAACTAGAGAATGGAACACAGATTATTGACTTTTAAACTGATTTTAGAATCCATATGATAAACATGGCATCACTTTTACTATAAAAGCAAACCTGTCACTCAACCCTATACAAGCAACAACCAATAACAATCTCTCTTATGTTTAAAGCTGAAGAGAGAGGAACTTCTTACAACTACCTTCCAATTATTTACCATATGGTAAGAACCCAAGTCCCAGATATATATTTTGTCTACGACCCCAGCCATGATAATCATCCTAGAAAAATGGGTACTTTTTCCTAACAAATCACTATATTATTAATCTAAGTAGATGCTGACATCCAAAATTTTCAGAAACATAGCTTCTTCACATCATCTAGAATTACTAGGAAAAATACATGCACATCATATGCAAAATAACAAGGACATCCAAGTTTTAGATCATCACAAAATCCATATTGATCACGAAGATCAATTCTTAAACAAATCAGTGATCCTTACTAACCGTCACCGCCAACAACAACAAATGGATATAGTACTAGCAACAAGCCCTTTAAATACTTGCAACCAAATCAAAATATGACTAAGTTGTCACCCATTAGCAAAGAGAAAATTATAAAATCCAAGTATCAAAACCACAAAAAAAAATAAATATTTTATGCTTCCCAGAAGTTGGTTGACAATCTGAATGCAGACACTAATGTCGGTAAATACTGTTACCAATCCAGCTCAATTTCATGATAAAAAAACATGGTACAGATCCATGCTCATCTGATGCAAAGGAGAACCATAATCTTGAAAATGAGCTTAAGAAACATTGAGCAATTATAAGAAATAGAACAAAAAAAGCAGCATGAAGATAAAAACATTCATGAACGGAGAAACTCTTACCAGATCAATCCCCTATGTGCATGCACAATTGGCTGGCATTTCACCTACAAACATTCACAACAGAAAAGTTCAACATGAATAATAGCATCAAGCAAGGAAATAAAATGTTTACTGCAAAGTAGAAAGATTACCAGGAAATGTTTTACAAGGGACCCTATAAAGATGGTATTGATTCTTAGGGATGGAATGTGAGATTAACATTTCAATAAGAAGGCAGTCAGGTGAGAGAGGGAAAAACAGAGAAGCAAAAATACTGCAGCTGTAATTAAATGTTAATGTTATTTTTAATCAAATCCTATAGAGAAATGATGAAAGTTAAAACACTCCAAATTGCTAAAAAATACTTATCACCACCATATATATAAGCTCATTAATGCAAAAGGCATTCCAAATCAACAAGACTTAACATCAAAGCCTCACTTAATAGTGAACCTTCACTTCTGGAGATTATTAAGGATGATCATCATCGAAGCCTCACTTCTCGAATTTTTGACATCCAGACAAACGGGATTATTAAGGAATAAACCATCAAGTCTCATTTAACTTGCCTAATCAGCACAATCTGAGTTATGACCTTGGTTTGTGTTATGAATGGAAAGAATCAATAGAATCAAGGCAAGAATCAAGGATGCAATCAAGATCTCACAATTTAAGGCAACAACATAAAATAATAAAGGGATTAGAATCCCTATTATATGTATTACCTAAATTAGTAAGCCTAGCTTTGTTATTTGAACAGCAAAATGAAATGAAAGAGTAAGAAGAAAATTATTAAAGTTTGAGATAGGCAGCTCTCTCTCTTTTAGCTCCAGCCTCCAAGGTTGGTAGCCCACTTTGAATAGCAGTCTCTCTTTACAATTCTCTCACCATAGGTTCTCATAGAAAATCCAATCCAAATCATCCTGTGACTAGATCCCTATCTAAGGCTTATTACAATTTGGCCTCAGAGCCAGGTTCCAGGGAAGATCCAAGCAACCAAAAGAATCAAATTATGAAGATGATAAAGCTCATGTTGGGAAGCGCTGCCTTGACTGATAACAGGCTGCACTTGCTTTGTTGATCGTTCAAATTGATAGTCTATCCCAAAGTCAGGAAGCGCTGTCAAGCCAAAGGCTTGAACAAGAAACAGTAACAGCAAGGCGCCAGTGCTTGCACAACCAGAATATTAGGGGGACAATCAAACAGCAGCTTTGTTCCTCGATATGCAAAGCTTTGTTCCTAGCGTTGTTATTCAAACAGCAAAGTGGAATGGAAAGAGTAAGTAGAAAATTATTCAAGTTTGAGAGAGGAAGCTCTCCCTCTTTGAGATCCAAGGTTGGTATCCCCTTTTCAAGTGCTCCAGTAAAGTCCACCCAACCCTGAATACTCCACAGAACTCTTCCCATTTTGAGCTTGAAAATCAAAAGAATACACCAACAAGGTCTTGCATAATTGCATCTAATATTTCAAGAGCCAACAAGATAGCATTGACCTATTCCTTTACCATCTATTGAATCCCGGTGTCGTTAAAAAATTAAATTGGCTAAAGTTTGAAGCCAATGAATAAGAAACCTTAGAAAATTTCCACATATGTAAAAAACAGTACAGTAAAAGAACATATTATAAAGTCATATCTACAATATAATCAAATGCATTTAATTCTTCTTTTCAGAACAATATATTCTTGGATAAGTAAAAATAAACAAAGATTTAAATGAAAACTGAAAACATTAAATGTCTCAAACAGGATACCAAATAGATCTAAAAGCTAACAGATTAACCTGCTCAACACTCTAAAGTGCTCAGAAAACTTATTTCCTGATCAATGCACATCTATCTCTAACACAAGAAAACTTTGTACAACGTGGTAAAGCTTTTTAAACCACATACCTCGCCAGATGTATGGAAAGTCCAACAGATGTTGCCATTTAAAAGCTCAAGAAAATATATGTTCCCATCATAGCAACCTACAACCACCTATGGACATAAAGTATCCAGGAAATAGAAACAATAGTTACTTGCTTGGCTGCAAAAGGAATCTATATAGTGAAGGCAACAGAGAAGAAATGATGAACACCTGAGAGAAGTCTGCTACAATTGCTGCAGAACCTTCAACTCGTCCTTGCAGTTTGGTTTCCCACTGGATAAAACCACTAAACCAGATTAAGTAGTAATAAACTGGTCGAGGTAGAACACGAAAAAAATTGAGGAAAAATGTTCAGGATATTTCATGCATAATTAAATTCCTCTAGACTTTAACTGCATCACCCTAATGATTAAATTTCTTCCCCATCTCTTAGTCATCTGGCAAATTTTACTGCAAAGATGTCAGATAGGTTGCCAATAAAGAAGATGGAATGAGATAAATCAACAAGTGCTAGATGATGAATAATATTATAGTTAGCCTCAATTCAGAATTGGATAGTCTGCTTTATCATCGCTAAAGAATTGGCAATATAAGATATGTGTAATTTTGTATATTGTTAGACAAAACATATATAAAAATTAGGAAATACCAATAGCCTATGTTACTGGGAATGGCCCATGAAATGCCATATTCCCATACCACAAGAACATATTATAAAGACGTATCTACAATATAAAGCCAACATGAAAATGTTTAATTTTTCCTAAACTTTTTCCATATATTTGGAGGGTCCTTGAAAGGTCATATTCCCATACCTCTGGTTGAATATGCTGTACATGGATACTTAATTTAAGTAGTCAGAGCAACATAGTGTAACAGGCCAAAGTTTGAATAATGGAACATTGGGGCTTGTAGCCATTGGAGCTTGCGAGAATTGGCTGGAAAGTTGTTAAGTCAGGCTGAGTCTAGAGTGGTCGGTGTCTAGCAATGTCATTTTGTTATTTTGTTACTTTGGTAGTTTTACTTTTTCCTTTCTGATATAATTAGTTGTTACAATTACTCGTTTCTGGATTCCAAGGGACCAGGACGGGAGGTCACTTTCATGTCTAAGACAGCACCTCAGAATAATTACGAATGAATTAACATTGGATTCCTTCTCTCTCTCTTCTTCCATTATACATGTGATGCAAAAATCCAAACTTCAGGCCACGAACTATATTTAGTCCATAAAAAAATGATTCCTTATCCTTTAACTTTCAAGAGCATTTTGATGATGAATAAAACCAGCAGCAGCAGAAGTCAAGCATGAAGCTCTTGTTACTAAGGAAACCAAAGATCCAATAAGAGAGAGACAACAATTTTAGCCAAATAAATCTCAATAATTGTTCACAGTGATGAGCTTCCAATGAGAGAGAGAGAGAGAACAATTTTTAGCCAAATAAAACCAGCTAACTGTTAGTGAACTGACGCACCAAGTTGATGAAATAAAACACACAGACATACAAAAAGAATGTTGAAGTTGAGTATGTACATTCATATTTCAGATATCCAATTTACATATAGTCCCTTCATCACTTCCACATTTCTAATTTTCAGTTTTAACAATGAAATTTGACGTTCATATGGTTAAATGGCTACACGTAAACTTAAACAATTATTTCCATTAGCCAGAATGACCACAGCAAAACCATATACATTAATTTTTCGGAAAAGGAAATATGCTAATTGCATATATCTACATCTAGAGCTGAAATGAAATACTGTAACAGCAAAAATAAATTCAATTTGGTCTTCATTAGTTGATGCTAATAACAAAGAATCAAGTACGAAATGAAGTCGAAAAGATGTTCAACTGAGTCAATAAAGCTTAATTCATTAGTTTTCTCTAAGGGATTAAGGTGAGATCCATACCTTTTGGCGTTAATGCAGAGGAACTTGTATGAGTGCGATCCAATAAATAAATAAATATCAGAATCATTGAACACAACAAGTGGTGAGGCATCAACACATGCCTCCATGTTAACTTTCCACAGTTCTTGCATATATCCTGTTCTAGTTCTTGAAACTTCCACTAACTGAGCTTGCCAGGTACCATTGACCACCTGTCCACCTTCATGCATAACCTTGTTGCAGTGACTAAATGAAAATGAGTCGCGCATTGGTGCAGAGTTCCATGGATATCCACAGAACAAATCAATGGGCTCCAGAACATAATATTTATTTAAATCGACCTTCAAACGTTTAGACTGATCAGCTTGATCATCATTCCTTTCATGAGGCATCAATGACAAATGTCCTTGTAGCTTTGAGCCAAGGGGATCAGGAGTTTCAGATTCAGGAAAAGAAAATCGATTCACCTTGTCTGGTTCAATTGTTGATTCTGGGATATCATTGACTCCAAATTTTGTATTATTTAATACATTTTTCTCTAGGAGGGAAATTACGAGCTTAGCTGGAGTTGAAAAGGTATACAGCAATCTCATATCAATCCCAAGATTATGAGAAACATGTGCTGCAGTGATGGAGTTACCACCTATCATAAAGAAATCATCATCATCTGAAACATCTTCCACCATTAAAGCGTCACAAATAGCCTGCAATATATTCATAAAAAATAAGCTTAATTCTTCTCAACACAGCACATTGAATAAAAGCCAAAAGTATTTCCAAGCATTCTATATTACTTTCTTAATCCATGCATCATAACTAGTAAGACTTCAAGTTTCATCATATTTTTCTTTTGAAATCATTAACTCCTTCACCCAATATTAGTTCTTTACCTCCTCCCCCCCCCCAAAAAAAAAAAAGAAGAAGAAGAAACAAAGTGTATGCTTAGTCTAAATCATTAAATTAATCTCCATAAGAAAATTTGCAATTGAATCTCTACATTAGATTGCTGCTATAGTTTCAATACCGCCATGGTGCAACCTTCCAATAATTCCTCCAGATATGGTAACTAAAAGAAGAAACTAAGGACATCATGGTGTCACACAAAAAAAGGAAATTAAAAAAAAAAAGACGGAGAATAAAAACAGAGGAAACCTTTTTTATAATTTGCATGAGATTGCTAGCCCCAATGTCACCTATCTCATCCTTAACATGACTGATGGAGAATATTGAGTCTGTCAACTGTGCATAGTCTACTTTTCCACTGGCAGACATTGGCAATGATTCCAAAAAAACATAGCTACTAGGAACCATCACTGAAGGAAATTTATTGATCATCGAGTTTCTGATGGATGTTTTAACTATTTCAGCAGACTTTACCTTCTCTTTTAATGATATGAATGCTACAATGAATTCATTGTCTCCCTGGTCCTTTTGAGAAATAACAGAAGCATCAACAACATCATTATGCCCCCTTAATGTATCTTCTAACTCTTCTAAAGCAATGCGTTGGCCATTAACTTTTATGGTACGGTCCTTTCTCCCCAGGAAAACCAAGTCACCACTTGATAACAGGTGAGCAAAATCACCAGTCCTAAAATATATCTGACCTCCACACTCCACCATAGAACACTTGCAAATTGAATTCTGGTGCAACTTTGCATTGTTCAAAGGTATAATAGCATTTTCAAAAAGGTAACCAGTAGAAACACATACACCTCTAACGCATATTTCTCCAACATTAGAATTACCGGTTTCACCAATAAGTACAGTACTGCATTTAGAAATAGGCAAACCAATTGGAACACTTGTTAGTTTCTCCATCTCCAAAATCGAAGGCAACCCCTTGCAGTCAAAATATAAACAATCTCCAGATACCTTAAGTCACAAGTTCAGATGTTAGCAAACGAAAAAAAATGCTGCAGAAGTAGTTACTATGATGATAATAATGAATAGGGGACAATAAACATAGTTCCTTAAGGATTGACCTTAATTACAAATGACACTAGTATGATAAACCTACCATAACATCTATGTTAGCTTTTTGTCTGAATGCATTCAAAGCAATTTTCTTTCCAGATGATCCCTCTAGAAGAGTGGGATTAGAATAGAAATTCTTTTCTGGTTACTGCCTTCTCTATTTCTATCTAAGAATCCTTAGGAAAAGCATTATGTCAAACCAAAGTTATAGTTTAATAGCTATTTTGCTTCAATCTATCTTATCAATGAAAAAAAATGAAGATTTAATCATGTTTAGAAATACCGTTTTCTACCTTTACCTATGGATCTTTTCCTCATTCAATTGGAAAAAGCAGAGATGAGCATATCTATAGTTTGTTTATCTAATAAAATTATTTCTTAAAGTGATAATAGCACTAATAAAGATTATATACGAGTGCATGAAAAGTGAAAACCCAAAGGTCCCGTGAAACTTATTCAAGAGCCTATAAACTCTGGGGATATTGGTATATCTAATATTAACACTAAAAAGTTGCGAAAAACAAGATGGTATAAGGGGGAGCCGGGGTGGAAATCTTTAGAGATCCATGAAACTCAAAAATAATTTCATCTAAATTGTAAAATAAAAAATTTAAACTCATAAAAACAAAATTCAGCACCAAAGAACAAGAAAAAAAATACAACTCAACATTCTTTGAAGGCTACAAGCATGGCAAGCAAGACTAGTACTCAAATTCTTTCTTCTCACTATGGTCTGCTTCATCCATGTTTCTCTTTCTTATAAATGCCACATAACAAAATTTGAAGCGAATAGACAAATAAGAAGAGAAGTAAATTCATAAAATAACTTCTTTGCTTGATGAGTTGGTGTCAAAAAAAGAAAAGACAAAAAAAAAAAAAACTCTCTTCAGCGGTTTGTCTTGGTTGAGAAGAGAGCACGTAGAGAAGAAAACATTGATGAAGACTGGTTTTAGCAATATGATAATTTTCTAATTTCCATTAACAATGTTTACATTTGTGATAATTTTCTAATTTCCATTAACAATGTTTACATTTTTAGGCTAGGGTGTAGTTTCCTATAACTAATGTCTTCTATAATTTTATAGCTAAATATTGAGGATCTCTATGTAATTATAGTGACAGGACCAGTTCATTCTTATAATTTGTTATTATTAGCACGTCAATTTAGGTGGAAAAATAACTGATAAAGGGGAAAAGATAAAAAGAATACCCAAGGGGTCTTTGGCAACCTACAAAAGAGGAAATATAACGATCTTCTCCCTCAATAATCAAAGTACAATTAAATGTAACAAATTCATAGAGACAGAGACCGAAAGACCATGAAGATGCATGCAGGATTTAAGTAGAAGATTAAAATTATCAATTCCTCAAAAACTTCTAGAGCCAGACATCATGAATTAATCCGCTATAGTAGAAATAACCTAAAATGAAAAAAATACCTCTGTGCTCCCATACAAATTCAGAATAGAGGTTTTGGGTAACAAATTGGAAAGCACGTTCCACAAGGATAAGGGTAGGACTTCACCACTTAGAACTAACAACTTCAGAGAACTTGAAATACGAATATCATGTTGACTTTGCATGGCAGGAAGGATCATCCTCATAAGTGACGGAACAGCTGTGAGCCTATTAATGCTGTATGCCTACAACAGCAGTGCAAAATACTATTAGCAAATAAGCTAAAAAATCACTAACATTTTGATTGGCTAACAAGGAGGTAAATGGAAACATTTACATATCACATCCAGAGCCGAGTAGAGCAGTCATTCAGTAAAGGACATCTTACATGACAAAGTTTCTTAAAGCAGAAACTCCACAAGATTCACATCCAAACCCTGTGAATATTATTCCAGGTTTCTCTGTTCTAACAAAATTTGATTCAAAATATTCATTGGGGACCCAGAAGAAGCTGTCCATTTTCTTCTTGACATGATTTTCTAGATCACATTCTCAGGGTAATTTTTTTTCTGAATTATGTCTCTAGTTACTCCATACATTTCCATATTCTCTCAATTTTTTATCAATCTCATTCTTCACTTCCATGCACATATTTCATGTAGTAAATCTTTTAATGAGTTTATATTTATAAGAAAATATATACAAGAATTCAAGCATAACTTAAGATCATTCAATTTCACCAAATCATAAATGCCTCTAACAAGCTACTGACAGCTGACAGCTCAAATAAATAGATTTCAACCACCCTGCCCACTAGTTTCAAGCTATAGACAGCTGAATGAATTACAAGTCCTAAGTTGTGAAAACGATAACAAATTTGCAGCCAAGACCAGAATTAAATTGCCATGTTAGACATCTAAATAACCATTGACCATAACAAAAAACAACAGCAAAAGTTTTAATCATTCAATTCTGACTTAATAACTTTTTGCTGTATTTCAAGAAGTGCAGCCAAAACAATGTGAATTCAACTTAAGAAAACATGGAGGACAATAAGTAATGTATGAAAAGATTACCTGGAGAAAATCAATGATAGAAAAAACATTTTGTTTTAACTCAGTGAAAGGAGGTATGACCAGCGTACAAGCAGTAAGAGCAGCAATAAGAAATTCTTGCAGATGATCAATAAAGCTTATTGATGTCTTGAATAACAAAAGTTCCTCTCCTTGCATGGGATACAATTCTTGCATCCACAGAAAGCGATTTAAAAGACCTTAAAAAGGTAGAGGAGGTTGCATCATCAAAATGAACTTCGCATGCAAAAGCAATAATAAGACAACTGGCCTAAAAAAACAGAAAAACTAACTCAGGATGTCAAACAGGCATTGATCAGGAGAGAAAGTATCATTTACAGCTAAATACAAACCCTTTATAACCTGACTTTGTTGTTTATCTCTCTTAAACAAACCCGACGCAGGAGCTTTATTTCTATTATAACATTTTATTATTTCAGTTTTATTTTATAATATGTATTTTAAGTGTTAGATATATTATAGATGGTTAGGGTTATTAGTTAACTTAGGACTTAAATCCAACGCTAGGAATAAAACATTATTTGCAAGAAAGCCTAGAAACTTTACTTGCAAAAAAGAAAGCCTATATAAATAAGTTGTAGGCTTTACAACCATATTATTCTCATTATTTTTCTTAGAGAAGATAAAGAAACTAGAGGTTTTTTTAAAACCTAAGTTTTTTGGAGTTCCAACTTTCTAACTAGTTTTACCATCCTACTTCTCTTGTTTGCTACTGTTTTCTCCCTTAAACCACATCAATTTTGGCATCATAACCTAATTAGATCCTAGGGTTTAAAGTAGAGTTTGCTTTAAGACATGGTCAGACAATCTAGAGGTCAAGGAAGAGGAAGTCAAAATCAAGAAACAGAATTGGCTACAATACGAGGTGAGATTGAAGAAATGTAGGTGCAGTTTACGCTTGGCTGCAACAAGAACAAGAAGGAACTTTGATGGAGATTCTAGAAGGTGCCTACAACCAAATTAACATATCAGAAGATAGCGTAGCTAATAAATCTGATTTTGGTAAGAAAGAAAACCCCTTTCATGATGCTGGACACGTAAACCTTACAGTACAAGCTGGACTGAAAGAGTAGTTAGCACATGTCGTCGAATTAAATGAGGATCAAATTAAGGTTGAGGTTGTTGATTTTCTTGGAAAGATAGATTCATGCATAAGAGCCAAACTATGATTTGTTAAATCCTATTTATGATGAGTATCCAAAAAAAAATTGAGGTAGAATCCTTCATTGTTTTTGATGTGTTGGCAACAAAACCAATAGTGGGAGAGAAGTCTAGCGTTGTGGTAGATGCACTTAGCTAACAATCTTCACAAGGCATTGAGTGCTCAAGTGAAAGGTTTTTGTCTTTTTAAATAAGTTAGGGATCAGTTTGAAACTTAACCATATTTCAGCCCAAACATATTTGAGTCCCATGAGATCTCTGAAGGTGAATTAATGAGGAAGCTCGAAGATGATAATGATGAGACCCAGTCAGATATAGAAATAGATGTTCTCTTAAGTGGTGATTAGGATCATGTCAAGCATTTTAAGAAGAAGCATTACCATCGCCATACCCAACATAAAATCCAACATATGGAAGCATTCTTTCAAGAGTGGCCTCACCTGGATGATCCTTCCTTTCGTGATGTTACTATGGATGTGGATCATACTACTGTGGGGATACCTTTCTTGATTAATTGGCTGGTTTTATGGTGTGTTCAAAGTTCAATTCGAAGAGCAAATATCATCAAATCAAGTTGAGAAGTATTGATGAATGGAAGACAATTTTTAAAGATCAAAGATGACTTTTGTGATTTGTTAGAAATGCCAAATACATTTATGCAGATCATGAGTGAGGTAACTAGACCACTAGAATTGCAAAACAACATGTTGTTGTTCAAGTAGCTACTTTAAACGCAATAAGTGCTTGTGCCAAATGGCCAACTTTGTTTGATCTTGCTAAATTTGGCATCATTCATGGATTTGGTTTCCTATTTATTGTTGACATTCTTATTAACCTAGCTCAGAAAGGTCTTGCTAAAGGAAAAAGATAAGTATTCTCACACAGAGGCCAATGGCCATAGTAGAATTCAAGCATTATCTACTATTGGTGATGAAACTTGGGAACAGGGAAATAATAAAATTAAAGACATTGAAGCCTGTCAAGATGTTGCAAGACATTAGTAGGTAGTAGTAAACAAAAAAGTTTAAAATTTTTTCTAGTCATCAAGTATAAGTCGTGTCAGCAAGTGAAGATTGTTACTGTCCTAATCTTTAACATGGTTGGATTTCCCCAATTGTTGCAAGAGATAATTTTGAAAATTCTTGAATATGTTGTGACTATAGTGAATTGTGTTCTTAGATGGGAATTGTTGTCTCGATATTGCTTATCATAGCAACCAAATACATTAGAGGTATAGCTCAACATTATTCTTTTTTCGTAAGGATCCTTTGATCGACAACCTAAGAAAGTCCAACGAGAAAGTAGCTGTGATAGAAGTCTTGCTAGATGATTTGAAGCAACATAATAAGTTTATTTGATGGTAATGTTAAACAATTGGAGAGGAAATCGAATTGTAACAACTTCAAACAATACTTTGACAGTAAGGGTGTTACCCAAGCTCATGGAACTAGTTCAAGGAAGTTTCCTATTTTTGAAGCTGTGGATTGGAATTGATTCTGCATATAAGAATCACAATGTTTCTATCAAACATTCACTTGAAGCTTGGTCAGGTTCACAAAGTGATTTGGGTTTGGTGGAGTTCAAAATAAAACATATTTCTTGTGATGATGCTAATAAACCTGTTCTCATATTCCTCACTATTTGGGATGACACTTCTAAGCTCCTTGACAAAATTAAAGTAAACAACTTTCATGGGAATCTTAGCAAGTTTATGATTTTTCCTCTACATAGTTTTATGCTAACCATTAATCAACTAGAAATATTTGACCTTGTTGCACCTAAAAAGCGAAAAATTATTTTGGCAACAAATATTGGTGAAAGTAACATCATAAATGATCTTTATGTTAGATTTGATACCCTAAGTGTAATATATTTATTTATATATTTGTAATTTTTTAAAACATATTGGGTAATAAAATATTTCATAAATTATATTAATATACTTTGTATAATTGTTCAAATGTGGTTTTTGCATGCAAAACAAAATAGGAGCAAATATAAGCTCACTGATTGTCTAATCTTTAAACTAATACTAAAGGATATTACGTGGTTGGATTGTAATATGAAAAGATAACTTATATTAATAGACAAACTTAAATATGTCATTAGTCTAATAAAAAATGATAAAACCAATTGAAAGACTAGTATGTCATCTATCAAGTCCAATTGTTGAGATGTCTTATCTTGGACATCGAAGTGGATGACTCCCAAAAGATATAGATATAAATGTGACTGACTGGGCTAACAGTAAATCAGACTGAACCCAAAAAAAAAAAATTCTAAATCCGTTTATTGATTTATTCACCTGTTACATTCAAAGTGTGGCATACCTTAATTTTGAATAAATGACGGACTATATACGTGACTCGTATACTTTAATATAAGTAAAAGTTTGAGTTCAAATAGATAAGTAACTGAAAACTAGTGCATTGGGCATACAACTTCTATAGCATGTAGCATCATTCACAATAGTAGAATTCGTAACATGAGATATTGGTAAATGGTATCCTCTTATTGGCGTTACATTTTTGATTAAAAATAAACGTGATCACAGATCATTCGTGTTTGTGATGGATGATTTGATTACTATTTGATAGTAACTGACTTTTTATGAAAGAAGATGTAATGATCACCATAAAATAAAATAATATTAGAAGAACAGATTTATCTCAAAGAGATTAAAAATATCCTACAAGTATAACAAACTTATAATAAGGTCATTGGACAAGCACTAATTGAGTTACTTTCGTAAAGGTATATATTTAGGAAAAGATCAATTACGATACTATAGTAGAATTATTTCATGACTAAATAAGTTTATAATTAATAGATGAAAATTTGAAACTTAATTATAAATCATTAGAGCCCTAATCGCATGCCCAATCGATCCTTTCGCTAGCTAGTTGAAATAAAAAATGAGTTACATTTTTAATCAAAATGAATAGAAATGGAAAAGTTAAAGAAATAAAAAATATTTAAAAATAAATGTGGTTTTCTTTAAATAGAAATGACTTGAAAAATGACTTTATTGCTTTTCGAAATAATAATTAATTGATGTTCGAAAATGAAAATAAATTAATTAGTCATGGTGAGTTCATTCAATGTAGAAATATTAAATATATTTTTTATAAATTCTTTTACAGTAAAATCATCATAATTTTAACGAACTAGAATCAGGTTTAGAAAATTAATTAATTAACTATAATTAATTTAACATATTTATTTCAAGAAATAAAAAAACAAGTATCGAGTTGGATTGAATTATAAAGTACTGAGTTAAAAGTCAAAAAAGTAATTGTAATTAGACTTGATACAGGAAAGGCCAAAAATCCCCTCATTTACTGCTAGAGACGACAAACATTAGTTTATTTAACTAGGGTTGCTACCCCACCTAATTATAGTTAAACTAGGAGTTTGTTTTCCTATTGGAATAGACTTCTACAATTTAACGTTTCCTATTGGAATAGACTTCTACAATTTAACGAGGGTTTCATCTCTTCTCTCTATAAATAAATAACAATAATAGAGCTAAACATACAACTTTGAGATATTGTTATCATCATTATTATTCTTTTAATTAATATAAACAAAGGCTTTTTTAAAGCCTACGTTTTCAAGAGTTCCAACTTTGTTCTAACTAATTTTAAAACCCTAACTTTCTTGTTTTTTGTTGTTTTCTCGTTTAAACCACATCAAGATTAAAGGTCACAAAGATTAACATAATTCATAAGTAAAGATATTTGGTTGGTTGACTGCGTATGGATCAAAACTTGCTCGTTGATGTTATGTTGTAGCACAAGATGAAAAGGCCCCGGAAACAATACATTTTGGCATTTTATTGCACTATGCACATGTTATCTTGCAATAATGAAGGGATTAATTAGTGAACTATACAATGATCAACCAATAACATGATAAGAAACTACAACATCTATTGTATTGACATTTATATGGGAACACAATCATGGAGCAACTTGTATTTAAATCCAAATATACAACCTCCAATTATCCTATGGTGGTTACAACCAAAATTTCTTTATTTATTTTGTTCCTTAATTCAAAAAAACACAAGCCCTCCTCATACAATCTCAAGTGGATGGTTTAAGAATTTAAGATAAAGAAAGGTAGCAAGCTAGCATTATGAACCACAAAAGATTACTCAAATCTCTCAAGACTTAGGAAGTCTCTATTAGGTTATGAGCTCTTTATAATGTTGTCTGCCAATTAGTTGCAGAAATCAAGTTTGATTTTTCCTTAAGAGACTAGTACTAGGATACGAAAGAACAGTTTTTTTTTTTTGTTAAGCTATGAAAGAACAATTATATTTTCACATGAATTCAGGTCTCTCTAGTTCAACTAGGAGCCTAGTTCCTGACCAGATTTTCTAAGAAAAAGTTATTAACAATGATAAGATGAAAGAGATAACATAGATCCATATTGTGAAACATAAACTACTTCCAGCAGTATAGTTGTACACAAACACTACGGTAGTATTCAAATCATGACAAAAAACATACCTTCTT
Source organism: Gossypium hirsutum (assembly GCF_007990345.1). Classification (NCBI taxonomy): domain Eukaryota; kingdom Viridiplantae; phylum Streptophyta; class Magnoliopsida; order Malvales; family Malvaceae; genus Gossypium; species Gossypium hirsutum. The sequence goes on from NC_053449.1 coordinate 31,849,254, forward strand.
CTGTGCCACATACACCTTTAGGCTTTCCCGTAGATCCTGAAGTGTAAATTAGATAACAAAACAATCTTTTTCTTTCATTTTCACAAGGCCATGCTAGACTTGATTGACTTTTATGCGGTTCAATACTTGCCTCCATAGAAAAGCGCATGATAGGACAACTGCAGCATTCTAAGAGCCAATCTAATTGATCAACCAGCTCACTACCACTTTTCACAAGTGAAGATCCACAAGTGACAACAAGAGCAGCATCTAAAGAATCCAAAACCGACAATATTCTATCTCTCGGCCATGCAGGATCAACAGGCAAGAAAGCCTCCCCACACTTCAAAACAGAAAGAACAGAAACTACGTATTCCACTGAAGGTGGCATAAAAAGTGCAACAATCTTTGGTACATACATATTCTCAAGGTCAGTATGTTGACAAACTCCTCGAATGAAATCCAATGAAGCTTCTGACATTTGAACAGACTGAGGATGCTTGCCATTGGAGTTATCACCTTCATTGATACAGAAAATGACCAATAAGGATTCTTAAAACACACACACACCCGCAATTCCTTCTAAAACAACAAAATACTTGTACACAACTCTTAACATTTCTAATTAATTCATGCCTTTTTTTCCTCTTGCAGTCATCATCAACATGAAATATTCAAACCCATTTCATCAAATCATATAAGAAATTAAGAATTAAGAAACAATTAAAATTCCTTTAAAAAGCATTGGTTTTTATTTCTCCTACTTTCTCTTTGATATATCAAAAGTTACCGTGAAGAAGAACCAACAAATGAAATAAAGAAATAAATATATTAAAATTCACAGAATACCAACAAACGATTGAGGAGTTTCCTCCTCTTCTTATGGACAGTATTCAAGCTGAATTATATTTGAAATCCTTTTTATTAATCAAAAAGACAAACCTTTGTAATTTATACAAATTGCACTCATTTTTCTAGTAACAAACAAACAGAATCTTAATAAACAAATTCATAACTGAAGGGGAAAAAAGAAAAAAGTACCTGAGGTTTGGGGTTTAATCAAGTAACGATCATCAGCACCATCAAGAACGGAACATATACGAAAACTGAGACATTCAACGGACGCTAAAAGGTTAGCGAAAGTGAAACACCGGTCGCCTTTATACACCGGAGGATTCCCACCGTTGATCAACTCTCTGTCAATCCGGACCTCATTAGCTGACGGGTTAGATGGTGACGCGTGGATGATGGCTATTTTGTCAGGGCTTTTGCTTGCTGCTCTGTAAAATTCATGGATTAAGCAGCAGTGCTTACGCTGCAGCGTCTCCTGCTCGCCACTCGGAAAAGCCATTTACTTTTTCCAAAGGTTTCGGATTTGAATATATAATGTCGAAATATTAATTGGACCAGGTTAACAAAAGTTGGATTGAGGAATGTAATGTGGGCTTTACCTAATTCGAGTTTTCGTTCGCATGGACCCAATATAAACCCAAAAATACCTGTGTATTTATGAAATTGCCATGAGTTGGGTCAAATTCGAACAGAAAAACTAAAAATGGTTGGATCCGGTTTAACTTTGAAATATTGTTTTGGTATTTAAAATTATTCCATAACCATATTTATGTATTTTATGATTTTCAATTAAATAAAAATTAATCTTATTGGTCAAATATCAATTTAGGTAGTTAGTAAAAATATAAATTAAATAAGGGTCAATTTAGGTAGTTAGTAAAAATATAAATTAAATAAGGGTGCATTTGTTTTACTTGTGTTTATTTTATAGTTAACAGCTTAGTCAAAGGAAAATGATTTACATGTCAACCGAAAATAAATCTCTCTCTTTTTTTTAATTGACTTACCCTTTCAAAAAAAGTAAATTAATTTTCAAAAAAGATCTCATTTATGAATAATTTTATTTTATATAAAAAATAACTTGAATCAAATCTAATATTATGATATTAATAAGAATTTTTATTTTAATTTTTAAAATATTAAAATCAAATATTGTAATCTTCAATATTATTAAACATATTGTGACAAAAAAATACTATTAAACATACATATTTAATTATTTGTACTTAATAATATAAAAACTATTAATATAATTTATCATTTTAATAATTTATTTACTATTACAATTTTATTTTAACAATAATAATTTTAATTTTTAAATAATATTCTTAGTACATTATTGAAAAATATTTATATTAATAATTTAATAATAAATATATATTACAATTTATAAACATTTAATAAGAAATGTTTTATGATATAAAATATGAATATTTTAATTATATAAATATGAGTATTTGTTTAAATTATGCTTAGCTTTAGTAATATATGTAGTTTAAATAAAGTTTTAATTAGACTTTGTTTATAATCAAGTTTATATATGATATTAATTATTATAAAATATTATATTATTATAAAATAAATTTCAATTGTCAAAAGAAAATTTTACTATAATATTTTGTAGCAAATGTATTTTTGTTGTGTTTGTTTTGCTAAAAACAACTTTAAGAAAATGATTTCAGAAAAATTGTCAAACAATGAAAAATATGTTATGTAAAATCATCCCAACATCAGAAAATATGTTTTCTTCCAAAAATAATCAATCCATTTGAGAAATCATTTTTCATAAACTATTTCCAATTAAACAAACACTACCTAAGATTATTTAATTTTTCATTTAGGGTTTAAAAAGTAATGGGTAATATATATTTTACCCTTTAAATTTAATTATGGTTTGTATAATTTTCGCCGCATGTCTCAATTAATGGGATATTTGTATTTTTTATATTAATTTAATTTAGATAAAAGTTTGGGTGGCATCACCTATTAATGCTTATGTTATTTTGTGCATGTTGAAAGTACTATAAATGTATATAATTTTTTATATGTTAATAATATATTTCATATAAATTTTGATGTGTACATTTGGGTTTTGTTGTAACATGTTATAATTATTTTCTCATGTTGTATCTAGATTTGTTCTATATTTGACAATATTTATCTAATTCAATTTTAACTTTAAATTCATTTATTTAAAGTTTATATATGTTATATTTTACGCCGTGGTACCCTATTCTATGACACTTCTAAGAAACCAAGCTACAACAATACAGGTGGTTTGATGGCTGATGCCAAAACACATGTAACACCTCAAATTCGGTCGAGAAGGAGCGACCCGAGTCCAGCGAACTACATTGATCACCAGAGTGACTCTCCGTTAACTTCCAACCTAACCTCCAACACACCACTTAATAATAGCAAAAGTTGTGCTAAAACAAAAATATAGTAGTGGAAACAGAATGTAAAACAAGCAAGCTTCACAAAGTAACTTAAGCAGGTTTGCATGCTTGATAATAAACTTAAGAGTTCGCAGCACAACTTAGGTTTGCATACAACAACTCAAATTGTACAACAAAGAAATCTTAAGAGTTTGCAAAATAGTATGAGGCACGAATTCATATACTTTCCAGCCTTTACTTAAAAACACTTAACTCATAGGTTCACATAACTCCCAATGTATGGGTTTCACACAAAATCATAGGTTCGCATAGTACCTAAAATTCTTAACATACATCATGGTTTTGTTAATAAACAAGCTTCACAAACAAAGGAAACACGCATGCAAGGGTTATCATCCTGGAAACACGAAAATATACACATTTTTTCATGCCCTTTTTAACTCAAATTCATGCAGTTTCGGTAAAATTCTTGTCGAAAAATTTATAATAATTATAAAATAATTAAACTGCAGTTAAATTTTTAACATGTTAAATTTTAATTAATTTTACATTAAATTTTGATTAATTTTGATCATTTTCGACAGAATCGCACAAATGGCGAAAATTGGCTCGGCAAACACTACTAGAAGCGCAAAACTGAGAAGCGATTTTGAAGCATTAAGGCGAATTAATTTTTTAGCCTAAGACAGTCCAAATTATGAATATTAATTCATAATATAATTAATTTTAATTTTAATCAAAATTATTTTGGGTTAAATAAATTATTATTAATTAATTATGAAAAGAGGCCCAGTTGAGCTGAACCAAGAAAACCGATCCGATCGAGCACTAGGCAGCCCAAAGCCGTCCCACATGCTGACCCAATCAGCTTGTTTGACTGATTTTTTGGCTTGCAAAATAGCCCTTGAAGACTTCTTGAATTTGCATTCAAACCCCTCCACTATTCATGCTTTTCTAGATTTGCCTCTACATTAAAATAGCAAGTTTGAAACTTTCAAACTTGCCACATGTGTGGCCGGTCATGGGGGGACTCTATGGCTGCTAATTTTTTCAATTTTTAGCAGCCTAATCAACCTATCAAAACCCCCATTGGATACTAATTAGAAACACATCTAAAATCCTCTCATCATTTCACTTCTCTCTCACTTTCTCTATTCAAACCCCTTCCATTGTTCTTCATTTTCTTCCCCATTCCTTTGTCGATTTCACCTCTTGAAAAAGAGTCCTTCAACCACCATTTTAAGTAGCATTTAACTGTTTGTGGAAGCATCGGATCAACAAGAACAAGCGGAGAAGGAGGAGCGGAGCAAACTAGTCAAGCCTCGGAGAAACACCAGATTGATTCTTGTTCCTTATCCTTTTAATTTTATTGTTGTTGTTATGAATATGTCTATGAATATTTGTGATGTTGATATGTTTAATTTAATTAATATGACTTAAATTTAATCCGTGTTAGGTTGATTGCATTTTATCCACTTAATTTATTAAAATTGTGTTTGTGTTGTTATAGGCCTTGGTAAGATGTTTGATTAAATAAAACCATGACTAAGTTATTCTTGCATTAAAATTGTAAGATAACTAATGAATTAATTATTTAAACGGATTGAAATTGTAATTAATTGACATAATACTTAATTAGTGCATGTTTAATCATCTAAGGTAGCTAAGGGTTAAATTAGCAACGGTATCTAACGATATATTAGCCTTGCATAACTTGCAAGATTATTGTAATTAAACTGTTTCAAGGTAGGAATACATTGTTACCTCACGTAATCTTTTATGTGCTTATGAGATTGAATTAATTGTTTGAATTGGCATAAGAATATGTACAAGAGATTATTTTAATTTCATAAGTATGTATGTGCATTAATACATTTTCTTATTCAAGAGATAAATGGATTTTGGTAGGTGAGTATGTTCATAAGTTAGCAAATTACCAAGTTGCTGTGAATTTATTCGTAGCAACATGAACATGAGTTTAATAATTCTAAGTTAAGAATGTAATTAATCTAGAACAATTATGTCATCTTGATTAAAATCATCTTTTGAAATCGTGCATTAGAGCTTTTATTTTCTCTTTATTTATTTTACATAGTTAAAAATTTTAGTTTTTAATCATCTCCTCAAATCAAAATAATTTTCTTCACCAAAGTGTTTTTAATTGCATTAATAAATAATTCTTTTCATAGTTCCTGTGGGTACGATAACTCGATATTTACTTGTCAGTTTATTACTTGTTGCGGTTGTGTACACTTACATATTTCTGTCGCTCCACATACTTTAGTGGGGCTCGCAAAAAAAAACATGGGTTCACACACATATATGGGTTTGTAACATCAAGATTACGCATGTAATTAAGACATATAGCATACATGAGTCCGCTAAGTTAAGGGTACACATGTAAATATGGCACGCAACATATAGGATTCATAGAAAAACATATTCATAAGTCTATCTCCTATATAAATAATACATAACATTCTCGTACATGGATAACATCAATTTTTATTCATGAAATAATTAGATATTTTAAGACATGTTTTGCAAAACAATACTAAAAATTTAAACAAAGCAAAATATTAGGAATAATATAATAAGTCTAAAACCTATAAAACACAGTAAATCCCATCGCCTTTATCCCAGGTTTGCCAATATCTACTCAGGAATGATCCATGCCAATCATCGACCTCACCAATGCTATCTGCAACCTATTTACCTGAGAAGTAAGAGAGGAGTGGGTGAATTTATTGAGAACTCAATGAATAATCAGAAACCAATAGGTTATGCTTAAAATAGAGTTTTAAAAAAACATAAAAAACTTAATCTTTGCAAAACGTTTTACGTGCTAGGTTCGCGGGTGAGGTTGCGAGACCTAGTTCACGTATTCTGTCAAAAACATAACTTTTGGGAAAATAGTTTGAAAACTCATTAGGCTTTTCGAAACTTGCTTAGCAGGGTTTGCCTTAATCGCAATGCCTGTTTCATTGTTCAAAAACATTTAAAACCCGAGTTTGGGTTCGCCTTAGGTCACGATGCCACCTCGTGTATATTTTTCAAAAAACCTTTGAACAGGGTCTGCCTTAGGTCATAAGATCGATTCTCACATATGAATAGAGTTTGCCTTAGGTCGCAAGACTGGTTTGTTAAATAGAAACAATAGACAGGGTCTGCCTTAGGTCGTAAGACTGGTTCGGTTAAATAGAAGACACGAACAGAGTCTACCTTAGGTCACAAGACCGGTTCGGTTAAACAAGAGTCTCATTAGGTATAATACATCCAACCTAGCTCACAAAGGAGCACATAGAGCGAGACTTACAGAAAGCTCATAGAGCTAGGCTCGCTAAGGAGAAAAATCTTATCACAAAGAGTTCACATAGGGAGCTTGGTTGATACAAAAATTCTTATCATAGTGAGCTCGCGTAAGGAGATTGACTGATACACAACTTGTAAAAATGTTTCTTAAAACATTCTTAAAAACATCGGCTTGCTTAGCAGCTCACATAAAACTGTTGCTTAAAATCATATTTGAAAACAGAGTCCTGTAGCTTAAAACAATAACTTACTTTTGAAACTTGTTTTGAAACATAGTTATTAGAAAACATATCTGTTAAACTGAAAATCATGGCAGTTAACATACTCCTAATAATTCAAACCACTCACACTTTTGAAAACTTAAAAAGAACATACTCATGTTGAATCCCTGATCACTCATCGAAAAATGGAGAAACTTAAACAAGTTTACCTTTTCCTTTATCCTTGCTGGTAGACGGTTCGGCTGGTTCACAACAAATACATAGATTACTTAAACATAACAGAACATACATAATTTATGCAAGTGAACCTAGGCAATCAAATCTAACAAGACAAAGGCTTACCTAGATGCTATGAACTGAACTTAGAATAGAGGTTTTGATGGCAGAATATTCAGAGAAGAATTTCACATAATTAAGGGTCCTATTTATAGACCTAGGAGTCTTGGAAATCTTAGGATATCCTACTTAACTTAGGAAAGATGTTACTTGCACGTAAAGTATTCCTAGATACACTATATCTTTATTTCCTAAATTGAGTCTGACTATATTATTGACTAGCGAACCCAGTTTGCAACTTGACTGGTGAACCCTAGTTCACAACTTACTTGGCGAACACTAGCTTCCCAAACACACTGGTGAACATACATCGCAAAGAACTAGAGAACCTTTTTTTTCTGATACCCATTTGGCGAACCCCCAGCTAGCATCAATCTTGGTGAATCCTCAGTTTGTCGAAACACTAGTGAACCCTCACATGCTAAGCCAAAACTTCCAGGCTTGACTTCGAGATGTTATAATTCTCTCCCTCTTAAGACATTTCGGCCTCAAAATGTTTATCTTTGAATAGCTAAAGATACTATTTCTTCATTGCTTATTCTGTCTCCCAAGTAGGTTATTTGGTTTTATGGTTTCGCCATAAAACTTTAACTAAAGGGATCCATTTTCTTCTCAAGACTTTCACCTCGTGAGCCACAATCTTCACTAGGTCTTCCTCATAATTCAAATCTAGTCGTACTTCAATATCATCTACTACTACTACTACTACATGAAAATGGGTTTGTGTGATACCTCATTAGCCTAAACACATGGAAAATATCATGGATCTTATCAAGTTTGTGGGGTAACTTGAGTCGGTAAGCTATAGGACCAACTCGTTCTAACAATTTATAGGGACCAATAAACCTTGGGCTTAACTTGCCTTTATGCCCAAACCATAGGACTTTCTTCCATGGTGATACTTTAAGAAACATATGCTCACCCACTTGGTACTCCACGTCTCGTCGTTTCAAGTCAGCTTAAGACTTTTGTCTATCTGAAGTAGCCTTAAGCCTTTCACATATCATCTTCTCTTTGTTTTTAGTCTCGCGAACCAACTCAAGTCCAATGATTCTCTTTTCATCTAACTCAACCCAACACAAAGGTGTTCGACACCTCATTCTATACAACGTTTCAAAATGTGCCATCTGAATACTTGTAACACCCCTAACCTATCTACGCTATTGGATTAAGGTTACAGGGTATTAGACAAATAAAGATTCTCAATAAATCATAAAAACAAATCAATTATTAACTATTCATAACCAATCATCACCCACGATATTCATACTAAAATGAGCTTTAAAACGAGTATACAAAACCTAAAATTCAATTTGGAAACAATTTGGGACTAAACTAAAACAAAACAGAAAAATGTAGAAAAAACTGAAAACAGAGGTCACACTGCCGTGTGGCCATGCCTGTGATAGAGCCCAGGCTGTATGGCTCAGGGACGTGGCCATGTGGCCAGATTGTGTACAATTCAAAAATAGGGTCACACCGTTGTGTAACAACCTGTGGCTGTGTGGGAAAAACCAACACCAAAATTAAACAGGTCACATGGCCGTGTGGAGTAACCATGTGTGGTACATGATTGTGTGACAGACCGTGTCCTAGACCGTATTCATTGAAAATGACTTCTAAAATAAGGCAAATCGTCACCCATTTCTTAGGTACTAAGCTAAACCAATTTCAACCATTTTCATACATTCAAAACACATTCAAACATGCTTAAAACATACCATAATTCAAAATCAATCTAAAGTCACATTTAATATTCACAAGTTCTTATTTATAATCAAACCAAACATGCCATTTCATTCCTTTCATTCACATTCATTTTACCAAATTATCAACCACTTTAAATAAAAACATGAACCAAATATCGAAAGTGTAACACCCTAAACTCGGCCTAGACATTATGGTCGGATCTGGTGTGCCACATTGAAGTGTCTCTCAAAAAAATTAGATTTTTTGGTAAAAAACTCGTTTATTAAGTTTGGAAAAACTCTTTATTAATGTTTAACAGAACGCTTAATCAAATGTTTGCCTTGTTATCTGCTATTGTTATATTAAGTTGATATAAAACATGACAGCATTTGAAAACTCTAACGTCTAAAGTTCGTGTCTTTGAAAACATATATTATTTTAAAAATTCATTTTCCTTAAGCTAGTAATTTATAGTAAGTAAGCAAAGCCCAAATTAAAAATTAAAACCAACTTAAAGGCCTTATTACACAAAAACAACCCAACATATACATTAAGTTAAAATAAAAGCAAATATAAGCAACAGTAGTTGTGTGGCCACCTTCGAGTCCCTCGCAGCACCGAATCATCTATGGCTAAGGATTACCTATACAGTTAAGAGGAGAGGGTGAGTTTACGAAACTCAGTGTGTAATCCCCTATCAGTCAAACAGTAAACAACATACAGTAACAGTCTGGGCCTGAGCCCTATTCAGTGACAGTACAGTGAGGGCCTTATCCCAAATCAGTAGCAAAGTGGGCCTTAGCCCAATACAATATCAGTGTGGGCCCTAGCCCAATACAGTACAAAAAAATGCAACCCATCCCAATCTAGCCAACACACCACTCCGTACCACCAACACACCATGTGGGGATAAAATCGACCTACCCAACCAACACACCAATATCGTAGTAAAATTGTCAGTAATAGAATCGCAACAAAGCTTCTAGTAACAGTATATGTGGCAAAGCCACCAGTAGGTCCATAGTCGTCTTGGGCGACCCGTGTGACCTTACAGTACACTTCCTCCAAATATAACAACCCAACCCCATGCTATATGTCGTGACATAATATCATACGTGTATGCAAGATGTCATGCTCAATCATAATCATACATATCATAAGGCCATAATAATCATTTCATCTCCTAAGGGTATAACAATTATTTTACCCTTCGGGGGTATTTCAGTCATTTTACCCTATGAGGGTAGTTTGGTCATTTTACCTTATAGGGGTAATTCAGTCATTTTAACCTATGGGAGTATTTCGATCATTCTACCCTACGGAGGTATTTTGATCATTTTACCCTTCAAGGGTTTTTCAATCCTTTTAGTCTTCGGGGTATTTCGGTCATTTTAACCTTTGAAGGTATTTTGATTATTTTACCCTTTGAGGGTATTTCAGTCATTTTACCCTTTGAGGGTATTTCGATTATTTTACCCTTCGAGGGTAATTCGATATTTCGGTTATTTTACCCTTCGGGGGTATTTCGGTCATTTTACCTTTCGAGGGTATTTCGAGAGCTCTTTGATCTACGGTTGCAGTGGGGTGATTACACACTTGTTTATGAGAAAGGCGCAAGTCTCCATGCACACCAACCTAGATTCAACCAAACGTCATTTCATTAACTACCAAAATTCGTTAATCAAACAAAGCCAAACGATGTTAAGGAAAAATCAGTACTCGAAGCCCCTTACTGAAATCAACCAAACCGCACCCTCAGCTCCTTGGAGAAGCACCAACCAACTCTTGAACTCCACCTAGCACAAAAGCCACAAAACCTTTACTTCTAACCTTTATATCACATTTCGCTTAACAATCCAATTAAACACATTAATGTACATTCATCCTTTCAAACCGCATCCCATACAACGAATAATAAACACTTACTCACCTACCAAACTGTTGACAGGGTAGAGTGCAACTTGAAACACAAGAAAGAGGAAATAAAAAAGGGGATCCGAAAACTGAAAAGAGGCAAAGCAGGAAAAAAAGAGATCAATGGATAGAAAAGCGCAAACCAAACTAGACAAAGGGTATTGCAGAACTCACCTATCAACATTCAACTAAGGAGACAGAGAAGAACCAACACCAATACTCCCTTCTAAAAGAATCTAGAGTGGAGAAGGAACAAGAATTTGACAAGGTTTGGGAAAGGTATGGGAGAGGAAGAAGCAGTAAAGAGAAGAGGGAAGAGAGAAAAGAAGATTCGGTAACACAGAGAAGAGGGAAAAGAAAGGGGATTCGGTAGAGGGGACTAAAGAACTATTCGGTCAAAACAAAAATAAGAATAAAAGAATAAAAGGGGAAAGCAGGAAAACAAATGAGCAAACCCGAGAGGTATCTGAAGTCTTTAGCAAAATTCGGCACAAGCAAAAGGTGAAAGAAGAACTGACCAAAGCCGAATCAAACGGAGAGAAAAACAACCCCAAAATCGATTCCTTCAATGCCTAAAGACCAAATTCAGCACAAGCATACCCCCAAATGGCACAACTCCCCCTCACTCTCAAACTCCTTGATTTTCTCCTAAAATCTCTCGCCTTATCCCTCCTTGAATCACTCCACCAATTTCTCCTCAACTCACTCTATGACCAGTTCAAACTCCTTTTAGCAGTATTCTAGTCCAACTCCACAACCTACCCAGCTCAAGCAGCAAAATAAATACTCCATTGCGTAACCCAAGACTTGAACCTCAGACCTCACAATTACACAACACGCCACCTTGCCACTAGATCACAAGCTCTCTTTGTGTCATAAAACCAACACTAACATTTATAAGGCCTAAATGCCAATGTCCAGATTCATTCAAGAGCAAAACTAAAAATTCTGCAGAAGCCAAGGCTGGAACCTCTTACTTCTCAGACACTTCCAAACACTCCTAAATCACTTAACCACTGAAGCAGGCATTCATTTATGTCACTTCCCTATACAACTAAATATTTATGTGTTGTCTCCTAACTGTTCCCTTGTTCAAAACCTATTTCTTCTAAGCCCAAAATTCGGGGTGTTACAGAAAGCACTTATGTGGACATATATGAGCTAAAACCTATGATATAACATATCCACAAGTGTACTTAAACCAAAGTTTAAACAACATTTATCATAACAAAAGAACTTAAAAGCTCCGAGTACATGCCATTCATAACCTAACTTCAAAATGATTAAACTTCTACCGAGTTGAAGAACGGATAGTGTGAATGTTTCGACTTGCTTCCAACTGACCGAGATTTCCGATGATCTACAAGGAAAGAAAACAACTAACGTAACCTGTGACAGCCCTAATGTGACCCTAGTCGGAAAGTGGTTTCGGGACCACAAGACCGAGTCGTAAAATAATTAATTGCTATATTCTATGCTTATTATGTGTGAACATGAGTATGTGGAAGTTTCATTCCCTAATTTTACCAATTGCATGAGAAATTGTTAATAGGGATCGATTTGAGACATGGTGAAAATATGATAGTCCAATTTAAAATGGTCTATTAGTGCATGTACCAAAAAGAGTGGACTTGCATGTCAAATAGACCATTTTTGAATGTGAATGGCCGGCCAACATACGCATGCATTATGGTGTTCCCTTGTCTTCATTTTTTTATATTTGGTGGGAATTATGTATAATAAATTTATATTAGTAAGTGGTGATAAAAACAAAGTTCCATCATCTTTTCTATCATCTTGCCGAAACCATAAGGAAAAGAAAAGAAAAATGGAAGCTAGGACATTCGGCCAAGTGAGTTTATAGATTAAGGTATGATATCATGTGGTTCTTTTGGCATTTTTTTTGTGAAGTTGAGTTGTTTTGATGCTCATAACATGACCCATGTGTTGATTTTTGAGTTGTGTTGCAAGAAACCTTTGGTTATGTTCTTATATGCCAAATTGATGATGTTTTGTAGTATGTGATTTGAAATGGTTATAGATGAATATGAACTAAGAAACATGTATTATTGAGTAAGTAGAAGATAGAATGGGGTTTAAATGGGAGGTTCATTTGATTTATTTTTGTCCTTGTATGAAAAGTGGTTCTTTGTTAAGGCCGAATGAGTCATGCTAGATTAGTTGAAAAGAATGTTCATGTTATGAGGTAATTTGAATAATTGACCGAAACATGGAAGGAAGGGCAAGATTTATAAATTATGTTTGAGGGTGAAAGGAATAATGAAAGTTGTATTAAGTTTAATGTGCATACTTTAGTCTAAGTGTTGAGGAGTATTCGGCTAAGATAGTTGAAATGTGGGTGTTGCCGATTTTTAAATTTAGATAATGGGAGTGGCTATAATGGGCATTAAGATGTTGAACTTAAGAAATTAGAAGTAAATGAACTTGATAGTATTTAAGAGATAGAGGTGATAGATTAATGTTGCACATTCGGCTATGGTTAGGCATGTTGATGATCTTATCTTGATTTAGATAATTAGGCATAAAAGGGTGGTAAAGGGGATGAAATTGTCGAATGATTAGTTGGGTAACAAAAGAAGCATTCGGCCATCACTTGAGAGCTTGTGTGATGTTGGGTTTAAAATTAGTAAAGGTAACTTACCTAATGCATGTGCATGTGTGATTAGATTTTTGATGATATGGTAGTTGCATGAGGTTATTAGCCGAATATACTAACATACATATACATGTGAAATTGGATTGTAAATATTTAGCAAGGTGGTTAAACTAGTTAAATTATTGATTAAGCTCAAGGAGTTAAAGGAGGTGAATCGAGCAAAGGCAAAGAAAAGGTCATCGAGTAGCCGAGTTGGAACCGTCTTACCCAACACGAGGTAAGTCATTAAGCATATAGTTGGTATTAATTCAAATGGTCATAACGTTTATGTAATGATGCTGAATGGAATGAATAAATATATATATGCATGTACGTATGTGATGATGAAAGTGTTGAATGAAAAGAAAAGAGGTGAGATGTATTGAGTTGTTGATCTCGGCACTAAATGTGCGAGTATAAACATTTATGACCACGAGATTGGCGCTACGTGTGCGGGTTTAAATTGTGCAGGACTAAGTGTGCGAATTGACTATGTAGCACTAAGTGTGCGAGTTTGACTATGTAGCACTAAGTGTGCGAATTGACTATGTAGCACTAAGTGTGCGAGTTGACTATGTAGCACTAAGTGTGCGAGTTTGATTATGTAGCACTAAGTGTGCGAGTTGATTATATAGCACTGAGTGTGCGGACTTAATATATATTCTTGAATCATTATGGACACTAAGTGTGCGACGCTATTGAGTCGATCACGGACAGCGGATCGGGTAAGTGTCTTGAGTTCATGGCTAATAGGTGCTATGTCTATACTTGGTGTTGAGCTTGGTAAGTTTGAACCTATGTGACAAATATACTTGAAGTCACGTACATGAAATTTATCGTAGAATGGGTGAAAGGCCGTTTAGTTGTATGTTTGTAACGAAAATAAAATGATTTATGAAAATGCCTCGAATATCCTATTGATGAGTATGTGGATTGTGAATGCATAAATTGGTATGAAATTAAACCGATAGGTCGGAGGAACTATGGTATGGTTCGGAATGGATGGAGTAATTAGCCTCGTTCCATTTTGTTTTCTCTTGTGATAATGTTATTGATGGATGGTAGTGCATAGCTTATGACTTACTGAGTTATAAACTCACTCGGTGTTTCCTTATCACCTATTCTAGGTTTCTTGGACACATCTCTTTTTGCGTGGTCGGGCCGTCATCGAAGTCATCACACCGGATAGCAAGTTTTGGTACTTTCTTCTTAGTCGGCTTAGGAGGATATTTCGGCATGTATAGGCTATTATGTTGTGTTTGAACTTTAGTATGTAAACTTTAAGCCATGCGAAAATGGCATGAATGTTCGATTGAGTTGGATCAAGGAGTAGGCATGAAATGGACCTAGTTACTTTCGTAACAGATGCTGGCAGCAGCAGTGACATGAGATTGAAAAATCACTAAAAAATAGTAGGAGTGGAATTAATTGATGAATAAATTATGTATTCGAAGCTCGATCAGTCTATTTTCATATAGAAGCAACGAAAAGATCATATGGACAGTATGTTAAGAGATATTCAGGTTCTCGTGAGACAGGGCCAGAACGGTTTCTGGATTCCCTGTTCCGACTTTGGAAATTCATTATAAATCAACCAGAGATAATTAGGAGTCATACCATATATGTATAGATTCCTCTCTGAGTCTAGTTTCTATAGAAACAAACGGCATCAGTGTTGAAACTCTGTGCAGGGAGATATCCAAGTCGTAATGCACAAAGGTCAATGTAGTCGATCCCTGTAACATGGGAGACTTTGACTAATAAACTGTACTAATTGGTCCGACCAAAAATTCTAGAAAAAAATGTATAGATGGGCATATGAGTCTATTTTCAGGGAAAATTTACGGAACTGGATTTCGAGTTTCAGAACTCGAGATATGATTTTTTTAGCGACTAGTACGCAGACTGGCAGCTTGTCTGGAAAATTTTTTTAAGTGGGTTGAAGTCTGTTAACACCTCGTGTTCGACTCCGGCGACGGCCTCGGGTTCGGGGTGTTACATTTGATTGGTATCAGAGCTATGGTTTAGTCGGTTCTAGGACTACCATAGCACGTATGAGTCTAGCTATACATGCCGAATGTTAATGTTGAACTGTGTGATTACTTCTGACGGTTAAAATTTATGTTTTGATTAGTAAATGGATCCCGGTGTAGAGAGAACCTTGGCGGATGACATTGAAAGTGTAGCGGCTGCTCCTGCACAAGGGACGCCGCCTGTTGAACCTTAGTCATCTGCGAATAATCAAGGTGAGGGGGCTAAACAAGCCTTCTTTACCATGATGAATGAATGGGTCGCGCAGTATGCCCAAACCAATCCGGCTGTCCAACAATTCCCGAATTTGAATAATCCACCCCCAGAGCCAGTAATGCCATCAGTTGCTGATCCTGTGAGGCTGAGTAAGCCACCTGTAGACTTGATTAGGAAGCGCGGGGCTGAGGAGTTCAGGGCCATAGTTACTGATGATGCTGAAAGGGCCGAGTTCTGGCTTGATAACACCATTCGGGTGTTTGATGAACTGTCCTGCACACCCGATGAATGTCTAAAGTGTGCTATATCCTTGTTGCGGGACTCAGCCTACTATTGGTGGAGGACCCTGATTTCCATAGTCCCAAACGAACGAGTAACTTGGGACTTCTTTCAGACGGAATTTCGAAAGAAATATATTAGTCAACGGTTCATTGATCAAAAGCGTAAGGAATTCTTGGAACTTAAGCAAGGCCGTATGACAGTATCTGAATACGAACATGAATTCGTAAGACTCAGTAGGTATGCCCGGGAGTGTGTAGCTGATGAGGTTGCTATGTGCAAAAGATTCGAAGAAGGATTGAATGAAGATTTAAAGCTACTAATGGGTATTTTGGAAATAAAAGAATTCGTAACACTAGTCGAACGAGCCTGCAAGGCGGAAGAACTTGGAAAGGAGAAGAAGAAGGCTGAATTTGAGGCTAGAGACTATCGTAAAAGATCGACGGGTAAAGCTCCATTCTCAGCCGTAAAGAAGTTCAGGGAGGACACTAATAAGTCGAGGACGACTGCGGGAATTTCCATCAGAGCAAGACCATCGACGGACTCCCGAGCTACTTCGGTAGCTAGTGTGGGCAATAATCGTCTAGAGAAACCTGAATGTCCCCAATGTGGAAGACGACACATAGGAGAATGTTGGGGTAAGACTATTAACAGGGCCTGTTACGGATGCGGTTCGAAGGACCACTTCATTAGAGATTGCATGGAGCTTGATGAGAAGAATAAGATTCAAGGTGCAAGACCTAGTGGAGTGACAACTAGAGGTAGACCACCGAGAATTTTAGGAGGTAGGGGTGGTAGTCAGAGAGGGACCTCTGATACGGCTGTTCGAGCCGAGAACCGTACTCCTGCTAGAGCATATGCCATTCGCGCACGAGAGGAGGCATCCTCCCCTGACGTCATCACTGGTACCTTTACTCTCTTTGATACTAATGTGATTGCATTGATTGACCCTGGCTCTACTCATTCATATGTATGTGAAACCTTAGCATCCAGTAAGACTCTACCTATTGAGTCTACTGAGTTCGTAATTCGGGTGTCAAATCCCTTGGGTCGTTACGTGCTTGTCGACAAAGTGTGTAAGAGATGTCCCCTAGTAATTCGAGGTTCTTGTTTTCCGGCGGACTTGATGCTTTTGCCGTTTGATGAATTTGATGTTATTCTTGGTTTGGATTGGTTGACCGCGCATGATGCGGTTGTGAATTGCAAAAGTAAGACTATCGATTTGAGGTGCGCAAATAACGAGATAATCCGAGTTGAGTCTGCGGACTTAAGGGGGTTGCCAGCTGTAATATCAGCAATGTTGGCCCAGAAATATGTAAGAAAAGGGTGCGAAGCATACCTTGCGTATGTACTTGATGACAAAGAGTTAGAAAAAAAACCCGAATCTGTGCCGGTGGTTTGTGAATACCCGGATGTGTTTCCTGAAGAGTTACCGGGTTTGCCACCTGTTCGGGAGATAGAGTTTGGTATTGAGCTTGTACCTGGAACTACGCCAATTTCGATAGCTCTGTATCGTATGGCACTAACTGAGTTAAAAGAATTGAAAGCTCAATTGCAAGAGTTGACGGATAGAGGTTTCGCTCGACCAAGTTTCTCACCTTGGGGTGCACCAGTATTGTTCGTGAAAAAGAAGGACGGAACCATGAGGTTGTGCATTGACTATCGTCAACTGAATAAAGTGACGATAAAGAATAAGTATCCGTTATCGCGTATCGATGATTTGTTCGACCAACTGAAGGGAGCCTCAATGTTCTCAAAAATAGATCTGAGATCGGGCTATTATCAGTTGCGAATTCGAGAATCGGACATACCCAAAACTGCCTTCAGGACGAGATATGGTCACTACTAGTTCTTAGTGATGCCGTTTGGGCTCACTAATGCCCCTGCGGTATTTATGGATTTGATGAATCGGATCTTCAGACCATATTTGGATCGGTTCATAGTTGTGTTCATTGATGACATCTTGGTCTATTCAAGAGATGAGATCGAACATGCTGAACACTTGAGATTAGTGTTGCAAGTTTTGCGGGATAAGAAGTTATATGCTAAGTTCAGTAAGTGTGAGTTCTGGTTAAGAGAGGTTAGCTTCTTGGGTCATGTGGTATCCGCATCGGGTATTCGAGTTGACCCGAACAAAATCTCAGCCATACTTAACTGGAAACCTCCGAGAAGTATTACTGAGGTTCGGAGCTTTTTGGGACTCACTGGTTATTACCGACGATTTGTCAAAGGTTTCTCGATGATAGCCACACCAATGACGAAGCTACTTCAAAAGGATGCTAAGTTTGAATGGACGGAGAAATGTCAGAAAGGCTTCGATCAACTGAAAACTCATTTGACTGAAGCTCCAATTTTAGTGCAACCCGAATCAGGCAAATAGTTTGTCATTTATAGTGACGCATCCCTACTCGGGTTGGGTTGCGTATTGATGCAAGAAGGTCGAGTTGTGGCCTATGCGTCGAGACAATTGAAGCCACACGAGAGAAATTATCCAACCCATGATCTCGAGCTAGCCGCCATCGTATTTGCTTTGAAAATATGGCGACATTATTTGTTTGGCGAAAAGTGCCATGTATTTTCGGATCACAAAAGTCTCAAATATTTGATGACTCAAAGAGACTTAAATCTGCGACAAAGACGTTGGCTTGAGTTGTTGAAAGATTACGAGCTTGTCATTGATTACCACCCGGGAAAGGCTAATGTGGTTGCGGACGCCTTAAGCCGAAAATCGCTGTTTGCTTTACGAGCGATGAATGTGCACTTGTCTGTTCTACCGGACAATGTGTTAGTAGCTGAATTAAAGGCCAAACCATCATTGATTCATCAAATTAGTGAAGCTCAGAAAGTCGACGATGAATTGGTTGCAAAACGGGCTGAATGTATTCCGAATATGGAATCCGAATTTCAAATTGATGATGACGATTGTTTGAGGTTCAGAAGTCAGTTGTGTGTTCCAAGAAATTCAGAACTCATTTCGATGATTCTGAACGAAGCTCATTGTAGCCGAATGTCAATTCACCCGGGGAGTACGAAAATGTACAACGATTTGAAACGACGGTTTTGGTGGCATGGTATGAAACGGGACATCTCCGACTTTGTTTCGAGATGTTTAATATGTCAACAAGTGAAAGCGGAACATCAAGTGCCTTCAGGATTACTTCAGCCGATCATGATACCCGAGTGGAAATGGGATCGAGTCACAATGGACTTTGTGTCCGGACTACCATTGTCAACAAGTAAGAAGGATGCGATTTGGGTTGTTGTTGATAGACTGACTAAGTCGGCTCACTTTATCCCTGTGCGTACGGATTTTTCATTGGATAAACTAGCCGAATTGTATGTTTCTCAGATTGTGAGATTACATGGAGTACCTATTTCTATCGTGTCGGATAGAGATCCGAGATTCACCTCGCGATTTTGGAAGAAATTGCAAGAAGCGTTGGGTACCAAGCTGCATTTTAGCACCACTTTTCATCCACAAACCGATGGTCAATCCGAGCAGATGATTCAGATACTTGAGGATATGTTGAGATGTTGCATCCTCGAGTTTAGTGGTTCATGGGAACGGTATTTATCTTTGATTGAATTCGCTTACAACAATAGTTTTCAATCAAGTATTAAGATGGCACCTTACGAGGCTTTGTACGGTCGTAAATGCCGTACACCATTGTTTTGGACCGAGCTCGGTGAAAGTAAAATTTTCGGAGTTGATTTGATTAAAGATGCCGAACAGAAAGTAAAGGTAATCCGTGAAAGTCTGAAGGCAGCCACAGATCGTCAGAAATCGTATGCGGACTTGAAACGAAAGGACATTGAATATCAGGTGGGAGATAAAGTGTTCCTTAAAGTTTCGCCTTGGAAAAAGATACTCAGGTTTGGCCGTAAGGGCAAGTTGAGCCCGAGATTCATTGGGCCGTACGAAATCTCCGAACGAGTTGGTCCGGTTGCATATAGATTGATTTTGCCCCCTGAACTTGAAAGGATACACGATGTCTTTCATGTTTCGATGCTTCGACGCTATAGATCTGATCCTTCGCACATAATTAGTCTATCGGAGGTTGAAATTCAAGCCGATATGAGTTATGAAGAAGAGCCGATGTGTATCCTAGCTCATGAAGTGAAGGAGTTGCGGAACAAAAGGGTTCCGTTAGTAAAGGTGTTATGGCTCAAACACGGGATCGAGGAAGCTACTTGGGAAACCGAGAGTTCGATGAAAGAACGATACCCAAACCTATTTACTGGTAAGCTTTTCGAGGACGAAAATTTCTTAAGTGGGGGAGAGTTGTGACAGCCCTAATGTGACCTTAGTCGGAAAGTGGTTTCGGGACCACAAGACCGAGTCGTAAAATAATTAATTGCTATATTCTATGCTTATTATGTGTGAACATGAGTATGTGGAAGTTTCATTCCCTAATTTTACCAATTGCATGAGAAATTGTTAATAGGGATCGATTTGAGACATGGTGAAAATATGATAGTCCAATTTAAAATGGTCTATTAGTGCATGTACCAAAAAGAGTGGACTTGCATGTCAAATAGACCATTTTTGAATGTGAATGGCCGGCCAACATACGCATGCATTATGGTGTTCCCTTGTCTTCATTTTTTTTATATTTGGTGGGAATTATGTATAATAAATTTATATTAGTAAGTGGTGATAAAAACAAAGTTCCATCATCTTTTCTATCATCTTGCCGAAACCATAAGGAAAAGAAAAGAAAAATGGAAGCTAGGACATTCGGCCAAGTGAGTTTATAGATTAAGGTATGATATCATGTGGTTCTTTTGGCATTTTTTTTGTGAAGTTGAGTTGTTTTGATGCTCATAACATGACCCATGTGTTGATTTTTGAGTTGTGTTGCAAGAAACCTTTGGTTATGTTCTTATATGCCAAATTGATGATGTTTTGTAGTATGTGATTTGAAATGGTTATAGATGAATATGAACTAAGAAACATGTATTATTGAGTAAGTAGAAGATAGAATGGGGTTTAAATGGGAGGTTCATTTGATTTATTTTTGTCCTTGTATGAAAAGTGGTTCTTTGTTAAGGCCGAATGAGTCATGCTAGATTAGTTGAAAAGAATGTTCATGTTATGAGGTAATTTGAATAATTGACCGAAACATGGAAGGAAGGGCAAGATTTATAAATTATGTTTGAGGGTGAAAGGAATAATGAAAGTTGTATTAAGTTTAATGTGCATACTTTAGTCTAAGTGTTGAGGAGTATTCGGCTAAGATAGTTGAAATGTGGGTGTTGCCGATTTTTAAATTTAGATAATGGGAGTGGCTATAATGGGCATTAAGATGTTGAACTTAAGAAATTAGAAGTAAATGAACTTGATAGTATTTAAGAGATAGAGGTGATAGATTAATGTTGCACATTCGGCTATGGTTAGGCATGTTGATGATCTTATCTTGATTTAGATAATTAGGCATAAAAGGGTGGTAAAGGGGATGAAATTGTCGAATGATTAGTTGGGTAACAAAAGAAGCATTCGGCCATCACTTGAGAGCTTGTGTGATGTTGGGTTTAAAATTAGTAAAGGTAACTTACCTAATGCATGTGCATGTGTGATTAGATTTTTGATGATATGGTAGTTGCATGAGGTTATTAGCCGAATATACTAACATACATATACATGTGAAATTGGATTGTAAATATTTAGCAAGGTGGTTAAACTAGTTAAATTATTGATTAAGCTCAAGGAGTTAAAGGAGGTGAATCGAGCAAAGGCAAAGAAAAGGTCATCGAGTAGCCGAGTTGGAACCGTCTTACCCAACACGAGGTAAGTCATTAAGCATATAGTTGGTATTAATTCAAATGGTCATAACGTTTATGTAATGATGCTGAATGGAATGAATAAATATATATATGCATGTACGTATGTGATGATGAAAGTGTTGAATGAAAAGAAAAGAGGTGAGATGTATTGAGTTGTTGATCTCGGCACTAAATGTGCGAGTATAAACATTTATGACCACGAGATTGGCGCTACGTGTGCGGGTTTAAATTGTGCAGGACTAAGTGTGCGAATTGACTATGTAGCACTAAGTGTGCGAGTTTGACTATGTAGCACTAAGTGTGCGAATTGACTATGTAGCACTAAGTGTGCGAGTTGACTATGTAGCACTAAGTGTGCGAGTTTGATTATGTAGCACTAAGTGTGCGAGTTGATTATATAGCACTGAGTGTGCGGACTTAATATATATTCTTGAATCATTATGGACACTAAGTGTGCGACGCTATTGAGTCGATCACGGACAGCGGATCGGGTAAGTGTCTTGAGTTCATGGCTAATAGGTGCTATGTCTATACTTGGTGTTGAGCTTGGTAAGTTTGAACCTATGTGACAAATATACTTGAAGTCACGTACATGAAATTTATCGTAGAATGGGTGAAAGGCCGTTTAGTTGTATGTTTGTAACGAAAATAAAATGATTTATGAAAATGCCTCGAATATCCTATTGATGAGTATGTGGATTGTGAATGCATAAATTGGTATGAAATTAAACCGATAGGTCGGAGGAACTATGGTATGGTTCGGAATGGATGGAGTAATTAGCCTCGTTCCATTTTGTTTTCTCTTGTGATAATGTTATTGATGGATGGTAGTGCATAGCTTATGACTTACTGAGTTATAAACTCACTCGGTGTTTCCTTATCACCTATTCTAGGTTTCTTGGACACATCTCTTTTTGCGTGGTCGGGCCGTCATCGAAGTCATCACACCGGATAGCAAGTTTTGGTACTTTCTTCTTAGTCGGCTTAGGAGGATATTTCGGCATGTATAGGCTATTATGTTGTGTTTGAACTTTAGTATGTAAACTTTAAGCCATGCGAAAATGGCATGAATGTTCGATTGAGTTGGATCAAGGAGTAGGCATGAAATGGACCTAGTTACTTTCGTAACAGATGCTGGCAGCAGCAGTGACATGAGATTGAAAAATCACTAAAAAATAGTAGGAGTGGAATTAATTGATGAATAAATTATGTATTCGAAGCTCGATCAGTCTATTTTCAGATAGAAGCAACGAAAAGATCATATGGACAGTATGTTAAGAGATATTCAGGTTCTCGTGGGACAGGGCCAGAACGGTTTCTGGATTCCCTGTTCCGACTTTGGAAATTCATTATAAATCAACCAGAGATAATTAGGAGTCATATCATATATGTATAGATTCCTCTCTGAGTCTAGTTTCTATAGAAACAAACGGCATCAGTGTTGAAACTCTGTGCAGGGAGATATCCAAGTCGTAATGCACAAAGGTCAATGTAGTCGATCCCTGTAACATGGGAGACTTTGACTAATAAACTGTACTAATTGGTCCGACCAAAAATTCTAGAAAAAAATGTGTAGATGGGCATATGAGTCTATTTTCTGGGAAAATTTACGGAACTGGATTTTGAGTTTCAAAACTCGAGATATGATTTTTTTAGCGACTAGTATGCAGACTGGCAGCTTGTCTGGAAAATTTTTTTAAGTGGGTTGAAGTCTGTTAACACCTCGTGTTCGACTCCGGCGACGGCCTCGGGTTCGGGGTGTTACATAACCAACCAGTGCTTAGTAAGCTCATATAACGTAAATTTAACTTACCGGATATGTATCTATTCAAACCGTTCAGGCATAGATTCATTCATTATATCATGAGTATAAATTTCTTTCCTATAGAACACAAACCTCATAAGGTTAGTAAGTACAACAATGAAATATATAATCTCAACTTATAATGGAACATGTAATAGTAAACATGAAAAATATACATTTCATTGGGCACATCTCCAATAAGCATCACTCTTTCATTTTAAAGCATTCATACAAACATTTTCCATTTCATCTATTAAGATCACATAATGTTTCATATAAATATGTTCATTTTTTTAAGCCTTTCTAACCCGTTGAACCAAATGAAATAACATTGGATACTCGGGAAAATTCTCACACAAGCTATGATTGTAACCGTATTTGCTCATACGAGTTGTAAAATGGGCTTGCTCACATGAGCTATGGGTTGGGATATTAGGCTACACGATACTGCTCAGATGAATTGTGGAGAATCTACAACAAATGCAGGACTTCAGCCATCGGTAGGACATCCAAGACCATTACTCGAAATTGTAAATAACCCTTAATGACATGCCATTTGTATCTTAGGCATTCACGAGGTTCATACGAGTCACTTTTAGATTCCAAACCATTTAAATTCACAGATTTTATACTTTCTAAATTCACACCCATATAATTCTTATTTTTCAGGCATATCCATCAATTTAGCCTTTAATGCAATTTGATCTAAATTACCAATTATCACATAACATTCATTTTAAAACTATACTTAACATAGATATTTATTAAAATTTCATCTAAAACAACAACTTAATAAATTCAATCATTATACAAACTTGCCAAAATAAAAACAGCTGCTAACATGATGCTGACGACTATTTCGCTAACTTCATTTTTCCACGATTTATGTCTGTTTGATTTGTTTCTTGATTGATTGCCTCTGGACGTACCAACGACCAGAGTAGAATTCCTGCACAAAAGATGTGAAAGAGTATCATATGCAAGAATACGGGTCAGGTTGTAATATAGTTACAACGAAGTAGGTAAGTACTCTTAGGATCGTATCGAAGAGAGGCGAGCACTAAATTAATTTTAACTTTAACATAAATAGATCTTATTAATACTAATCGAATTATAGTACAAAAGTTTAAAAGAAGGGCTTTTAATGAACTATACTAGTAATAAGCAATGACATAAAAGAAAATTAAATAAACGCAAAGTAAGAATTCAAATAAGAAAATATGTATCAAATCTGGGCATGGGTGATTAGCTCGCTTTGGTAATCTTAATCACCTATTGTCTGAAGTTTTCTTGTTCAATCAACTAGTCAATACCTTAGCAGGATCTTTCGATACATCCACTAAAATACTGAGTGGGTAAGAACTACTTATCTTCTTATCTCATAGTCGAGATTGATTTAGGGTTAAGGTGTTCACGGATAGGCCATACAAAATTTGGGTTAATTCTCACTTTGATGATTTCCTAGGGTTGTTAGGCCTAGGGTTTAGGTTCTTCCTTTCCTGAATAACTGATCCGTTAAAAAATCCCTACAAAATAGTTATTCATACCTCCACTTGCTAATCCCCCACAGGAGGATTAGTTCCTCATGGATCTAGTAAACAATATAAAATTGAATGAAAGAATGATCATAAAGACGCCCCTAGCTTGTATTAATTTCCCGTTCAGAGGTGATGTCGTGGCACACCTAGTCTTATGTCGCGACATCGAGGGTAGTATGCTAAACTTCAAGGTGTCTTTAGGGGTATGTCGCGACATCCTTAGGCTATGTCACAGCATTGAAGGCAGTCTTGGACTTTTCTTATTTACTCCCTATGTTGTGACATCCCATGCTCCGTGTTACAACCTAGCGACCATTATCGAGTTAATGTGCCTTCCTTCTAATGGTCTCCTACACACTCACAAAGTATATTAGCCCACCCTTAGGCCTCATTCGACCTCTAAGGTCAATAAAAGACTCAAATTACACATTTTTTAACTTAACTAATACTTATTGAAATGTAATTAAAACTTAATTAAAATGCTTATATTCAAGCTCCTAAAGTGCGAAAAGTAGTTTAATCTGCTATAACAAATTACGACAGATCAAAATCCCCCACACTTAAGTTATTATTTGTCCTTAAGCAACACAAACAAAAAAACAAAAAATGAAAAGATGACCCTTGAGCAAGTATGGTAAAAATTTTAGGTTTGAAGCACATGACTAAGCATTTCATACTTACACTAATCTTGGCATGAGATATAACTGACTTACCACTTTTGATATCAAAAACCTAAGTTTGGTATATTACAAAGTATACAAGCATGAAGGGTTTCAAATGTATGAATCTATCAATAAATTATATAAGTAATTTGATTATCCTAGTAGAATACAAGCAGTTATAAATGCAATTATTTCGTATGATTTTGAATTTTGAATAAGTTTTCCTAGATTACATAGGGCTTTTCGACTTGTAACGTTTTCAGGCTTAGGATAGGTATAGATTTCAAAAATAGTTTCAAGCACAGAAATAGTTTGGCACATCATATTGTCCCCTATTCCCCCTTAGTAACCCTTTCACGCTCACCGCCTTATGTCTCATTCGCTCGCCTTCCTTATTTCTCCACATAGGAAGTCAAAGCCTAATATAACAATCATGGTTAGCTCATGAGTTTTTGTGCACTGAACGAGCTTTTCTTCTTTTGTGACTTTTTCATTTTTTTCTTTTTCAATACATCTCACTCAAAAATGCTTTTACTTTTCAAGTACTTTTTCTACTCATTTTGATTTTCTTCTTGAAAATTTTTTTTGTTACACATATTGGCTAACCTATAATTACTATATCACACAGATCCCTTCTATTTCACTTTATTTTTACAAAATTCATCATAATGTATTTACTTAACCGTTAATACGTATGGCCAGGCATCTATAGTTGGGTAATTTAGGACCAAAGAAAAATGGTAAGTACAAATTGATATTTTGGCTTAGGTTTTGTATGAAGGTTCATCAAGAAGTGTTTTCTAGCTAAAAAATAGGTACTAAAGATAAATAACAGAGTTGTCTTTTTGGCTCTGGGTGTATACCAAAGGATGCCTTAGGTCATCCCTAGGTATCTTAATATTTACAACTCTAATCAACCAAACAACCACAAATTCAACAATTTATCATTCATACCGACATGCTCGTTTCCTTGTATTCTTTATATCATTTGGTACATTCAATTGCTTATCTATTTTACAGTGTAATATATAAAACTTATTAGTCTAAAAATAAAAAAAATTAAAGCCACCTATCCTTATGCCAAATTTATTGTTCATACAAGCAACCTATGTGCATGTTCCTAACCAATCACTTGTATTTCTACAAGCTCAAGAAAGTTAAAACAAATTTTCTATGTTACTCCCCACGCTATAGAAAACACATTGTCCTTAATGTGTAGGCCCTAAAAAGATAAGGAAAAAAGTTACCTGATTGATTGTGATTGTTCCATAGACCATTGGTGGGTGCTTCTTCCATGTGGGGTTCCTACATAGAAAATTAAACAGGACACAAAACTACCAATAATCTACTATTAACTCTACTCCTAAAAGAAAAATCAAATTAAAATCATCCAAAAATTAATACAATATTTAAAATAAAACTTAAAAAGTTCAGTCATTTTCCTCAAAATCGATCTCCTCGTCTCCTTCTTCATCACTTTCGGTTTCTTCACTTCTCTACTCTTCCCCTTTTTGGTGGGTTTGTGGTGGGCCAAGCATATTTGATAGATAATTTGGAACTCTCATGTTGTTTTGCTGTGCAAATTCTTGAAGAACTGGGCCCATTTCCTGCATTCGTCGTACTATTCCACCTATTTTAGCTTTGCTGCTCTCACCTATTTTTCTTGCTCTTATCTTTTCTTTTCTTTTGATTGGGGGCACATCCATCTTTTCCTTTCTCCTTTGATTCCAACCCATGATTTTTTTCGGTTGAGTTCCACATACTGAATGCATATAGAATTGTAACACCCCAAATTGGCTCTAGAAGTTTCGAGAGTAAAGTGGAAATTTTTGTCACAGATTAGGTTCAAAAATTTTGAATTGTGGTAACCCGAAATTGTTTTCATCAATGGCTTTTTTGGAAATGAAATAAATTTTAGAAAATAATGCTGAAAAGACTTTCAATGTTAAAATAAGGACGTTTTGTAAAAAGGGTTCAATTTAGGAGTAGTTAAAAAGCAATTTTACCAAAGTTTTAAAAATACCCTATTTCCCCCCTCCATCTTTATAAAACCCACGTTAGTCTATTCTCTGTATTTTTTTTTGCCGTACATTGCATTCCAAAGATTTTCCCATTCAAATTTTGATTCCCAAACTCCATTCCCTTGATTTCTTTCATTCTTCCAACATTAAACATCCATAGTATTTCAAGAAGAACACTCAAAATACCATATATTTCTCCATTGTTACATTTTTGGGGTTTTTAGATTTTTGTTCAAACATTCGATTTTTCATCAACTAAGGTAACGATTTGATCCCTAATTTTTTAAATGTTATCTGGTCTTTTAAACTAAATTATTAGCAGTTAAATCACATGTTTTGAATAAAAGCTGAAAATTGGGTTGTTAATGGTGAATTTCAGGATTTTGGGTAAAAATGTGGTTTCAAAGTGTTTTTCAATTAGTCTTGATAAGATTAAAAGGTTTTTAAACTTATCTTGAAGTTTTTTTTAAATATTTTTAAGGATTTAATGAATTTTCGTGAAAATTGCCATAAAAATGTCAAAAATTTTGATACCATGAATTGAGTAGTTTTGCATGGTTTAAAGGTTAAGAATCTGTCGTAGGTGAATAATTAGATAAATGGAATTATTTTAGGCAAAAAGATTAAGTATAGGCTAAGATATTTGAATTTTAAGTTTGCTTTGTCGAAGGTTTCGATTACAAGAGAATTTAGCTTAGACTTGTGTTTTGATTATTTGAAGTGAGTCTTTGGCAGATTGTTGGTTGTGTTGTTGTGTGATTTAACTTGTTGAAGTTTTGAAATCTTTAGTACCTTCAACGAGTAAAGATAAAGGCAAGGAAAAGCTAGTTTAAACTCTTAGTGATCAGGCAAAAATGTAAACGGTGAGTGTTTAGAATCGCTGCTTGTAGACACAATTCGTTGTGTTAATTTAGAATTTAGAAGTAGCCTAAACCCCTAGCCTAAATTTTGATTGTAAGCTTTCTCATGCTCTTTATTTAATTTGTGAAATATGTTCTAATGTGATTACAAAAATGTGAACTGAGACGAGATGCTATAACATGTGTTATGTGTTCATGATTACTGTTGTTAAAGTGTAAATGTAGGCATATTATACATGCTAAATGACAGAGATAATGTTGTGTTTATAATGTGATATTTGGCCTTGTGATCTTTGAGACCGTTGGATATAGTTGGCATGCCATAAGATTGTAAGTACTCACATATATGTATTGTGCTTTTGGGCATTGAGGCCTTGGGATAGGGTGGAGAGATAAGAGAATGTGAGCTAAGCTCCATTCAATGAGACATGTTTGGTGTGTTGGAGAGTGTTAGCTTTATGCTTCACTTTTTGGGATATGTTCGACTCTATGAGTCTTTTGGTGTGTTAGAGATCCGTGTATCCAGTGAGTGGTGATAAAGCCCACATTTATGTTTCATAGCTCGTGTCAAATTATCTTTAAATATGTTTATGAGTATTGTAATATATGCTTAAATGATATGTGTTTATTATGTAAATAAATCAATAGATAATGCATGGATAAGTAACATGACACTAAGGTTGAAATGTTGTAATTCTGCTATATGGTTGTTTTGATAAATGCATGATGACATGTTTGTGTGGTATTTATTCTGATCATTCACTAAGCTAGTAAAGCTCACCCACTCCTCTTTAAACCATTGTAGATTAGTTGTGTTCCGGTGTGAGTGGTGTGGTTCCAAGGGAGTGATCCAAGCGAGACTTTTACATTATTCATAGGTGTTTATTTATTCGTTCATGATTTGGGGAAATAAAGGCAATATGGTAGAAATGTTGCATGATATTGCTATGATGTTTTTGATATTTTATAGCTTAATTGTTCTTAGAAATTATAGGCTTGGACTTTGGTATGTTAATTCTTGGTTGGACAATGTTTTTGATGTTTTGAACTGCTATTTTGGTCATTTTGACATTGGTTTAAAGAGGTAAATGATGCACGTTGATTAGATATTTGTTAGAACGAGATAAATGCTTAGATGTGTTGTATTTTTTTTGGTCTGGAGGTATTATTATTCGGGTTATAAAAATGATGCCTCTATGATATTTTGGTGTGCAGGAAGTCAGTATTATAATTTGGTATCGGTATCTTATCTTAAGTATCGGTACTTAAGGTAATAAAACTGATACTTTTTGAAATGTACCAATATTTTCCTATTTTTTAATTTTTAAAATGAGAAACAGCATGCTGTTTTGGTATCGATCTTCCAAATGGTATTGGTACCATATAAGATAAATATCGATAACTTTGTTTCAGTATCGGTACCTACGTAACTTGTTTTGAAATTTTGCTTAGTGGCTCTAATGCATGTTTAATTGATATTATAAGTTAGTTTGAAGTATGCTAATAAAGTATGCTAAGTGACTTAAATTTGCAAGAATGCAAATAAAGAGGACGATTTCTTTACAATGTGACATTTCATTTCGTGTTTGATGTGTGACTGTGGTATGGCGTCCTATTACTTGGGCTCGACAATCGGGCTGGGTATAGGGTGTTACAAGAATCACTAATTGAACTCTTTGTTGGATGCATAAATTGCTCGTTCTTCTCCATAGGTACCTTTGCTCTTTTGGAAATTACCGTCACTAAATGGGGAAAGAAAATCCTAACCTTCTAGCCACCGACACTATGCTTCATGTTTTGATAGATCTACTTTTCAATGCATATTTGGCTTTTTCTGGAAAATACCATATAACAAGATAGCTCTAAAAGTATTTAGATTGGAAACATTTAATACAGGTGCTACTCTAGTATAGATAAATTGCATCCATATCGTAGCTGTTGGAAACATGATTGCCTAATTAAAATTGGTCGAAAGTCCTGTATCTGGTCGAAGAATCCATTCACCACAATTCTTAGTTAAATATTTTACGATGCTCACCATGTCTAAATCCTCAAATTTATTTAAATATCTATTTTCTAAGTAATCAATTTCATAATAATAAGCATCATAAAATTCACAAATAGTTTATGGGTTGAATGGAATATCTTTACCTATCACTGTCACTATACTGTGTGGTCTTCGTGTCTTTTCATCCCTAAGAGCAGCCAAAAACTCTTGGACTAAAGGAATAATAGCATTTTCTTTCGGGGTTACGCAAAAGCATTCTCAGCTATGGTACAAGACTAACGGCCATATTTCTTTGGAAAGAATAATGGTTGGTTTGAATCCCCGTTCTTGAATAAAATTTTTCCCTTGAAGTTCAAGATAATACTTCTTAGCATTTTGATTCAAAATTTTAAGGGATCCGAGGCTATTGGTGGTTCCTGCACAATCGAATTTTTAAGCTTCCTAGGAGGCATATTTACTAAAATCTACAAATAAGCTATTCAAGCAATATTTCCAATGGAACAGTAAAAAGGAAGTTTAGAACCCTTAACCTTAATGTTGTAACGCTTATTGCTTCGTTCTCCACTGGTTGAGACAATCCTGCGTTTAGGAACTTAGCAAAGAAGGGTTATAGATTTAGAGTTTTATTGGAAAAGGGTCTTGGTTTTGAGAGAGTTGCGAGGTGTTTAAAATGTTAAAATATGGGTATAACATATATTTAGGTTACAAAATAGGTGTTTTGAGGGTTAAAATTCGGGTAAAGTAAGGTTTAAATTTCTGGGTGGCACGAACGAGTCGTGTCCACCCTGTAAAAACTTGCAACAACGTCGCGACACAGGGGTTCCATATCGCGACACCCCTGTTAGTTTGTCGTTGTTGCAATATTAAGGTTTGATGTCATGACACACTCTAGAATTTTGAACTTCTAGGTATACTAATTTCAGTGTTGCAGCACACACAGTCTGTGTCGCGACATTGTGATGATTTTGTCAATTGCATCAAGTTTGGCCTTGGTTTTGTGACACGAGGTTGCCGTGTTGTAACACTATCTCTATTTTCACCCAAAATTCCAATTTCTAGAGGGTTTTGGTTTCTATAAAACATAAAGTTAAGAAAAAATTAAAATCTAAACAAAACATTTAGCTAATTGAATAATAATTTACAAAAATTTAAATATTAATGTAAATAGTTGAAGTTTTATTACCAAATTCATCTGACAACATTATTAATTCACAAAAGGGCGATTCTCTGGTTCTATCTGTATTAGTCCATCGTTTGTCATGCTGTTCCACCTTTGTCCACTTATCCTTTTCCTTGATTTTTCTTTTTCGACCTACATGGATTAAAGGAAGTAAGTCCCTTGCCTCAGGAGTATTAGAAATAAATAATTCATTGCAATGCTCCCCTGACTTTTTCCTACCTTTCTCACTCAGTTGGTGACCACACTTAAAAGTTTCGGTTTCACCATTGATTTTCATGGTTTATTCATTTTTTCTGAATCAATAGTGGACCTTGAGGTGGCTAGAAAAGGTCTACCTAGTAGGATTTGTATTTCTCAATCTTCCTCAAAGTCTAGAACCACAAAATTCACTGGTATGATAAAGACGCGCACTTTGACTAACACACTTTACCTGAGTGGAGCACTATGGCTTTTACGTGCTCATTCCCTTCTCTACGAGGATTATTTTCAGTATTGTTAGGAATACCTATGCCAATTTATCTTTTTATGTCACACATCATGCTCATCAAGTGGCTCATCCGATCTTCAAGTTTAGTCAATGTTCTCATTGAATTTGTGCACTCAGAATTCACCTGCTTCACATCTATTCTCATTGACTGCATCTCCCCCTTGATTCTATCCAAACATTGACTACATACAGTATGGTCTTTCGGGTTGGCCATTTCTTAAGGTTTCTGTAAATAAGGAGGTTGATAGTTTGATTTTTTAACTTAATTTCAGTTATTACCTCCTTCTTGTTTCCTTCCCATCTCAGATTCAATGATCTCTCTATCCAAGATTATATGTATTCAAATAGGGTTTTCACCCTTATTTTTGATGTAGTTTATATCCTTGGTGGGATTATGGGTAGGATCCCACATGTGCATTTTTCACAATCATGTGTATTTGAAAATTATTATTGTTAATGTTTGATTGTGCTATTGGTACCTCTATGAAATTGCCTGTATGAATGCTTAATACTCGTTTAGTCTCACACTAAGCTTGTTAAGCTCAGCCCATTATCTTAACTTCTCAAGTAATGATCGAACTTAGGATCGAAATTGGCATGCGGATGTATGGCGGGCTTCGGACTTTACTTCATCAGATTA
This sequence comes from Gossypium hirsutum, assembly GCF_007990345.1. NCBI lineage: Eukaryota > Viridiplantae > Streptophyta > Magnoliopsida > Malvales > Malvaceae > Gossypium > Gossypium hirsutum. Next base: position 31,882,122 of record NC_053449.1, read on the forward strand.
TTTTAACTTAATTATATTTTTAGGTTATTTTATTATTATTATTTGGTTTTGGATTGTAAAGTTTCTTTAAACTGTGGTTTGGGAATGTTTTAGATTTTGGGGTTTTTCATGCATGCATGACACACGTATTTGGTATAGATACATGGTTTTTATAATATGTTGAAATAGAGTATGCATGATATATGACTAAATTAATAATTTGACTAGTAATGGTACATTTCTATTGTTAAGAAGATAAAAAATGATTTTTCAAAGGCAACGCCGCTAGTAAGGTTTTACAAAAACTCACCTAATTCACTAATTTGATCTAAGCATGGTTGGACTAAGTAAATTGACGTTTTCCAAAGCTAACAATAGAAACCATGATTTTATAAAAAGTACCTGAAGGTTTTTTTAACTATCATTAGGGTAAGTTCGACAGTAAGGTGTCCAATTTGGCCTTCTCAATTCGACCATAATTTTTAGGTCGGGTTTGGGTGGTTACATTTAGTGTTATTAGTGCCTTGGTTCAAAACCTCAGACTGAGATTTTAAATCTACTTAGGTTAGCCTGCATGCATGCATACATGAAAGGGGAAAATTTTGGGAAAAACAAACCACAATGGATTTGGAAAATGTTTTATACAGGAAATGATAAAGTTCGAAGGTCCGATGCCAAGTTCATAGAATCAATATTGAAAAGCTATTCAGACTATAGAGACTATTGCATAAAACTTTTATAAAAGAATTATAAAATGTGAGTGCGTAAAAGACTAAAACAAGGTACTAAAAGCTCTTACTTGTAAAATTATAGATCCATAAAACACCAAAATAAATGCACGTGGTAGGAGGGGCTATAGGGGGCGACCTCTGAGAGCTCCGGTTGAGCCAGCTGCATCATTAGGGCCATAATTGGGTAATGAATAGAATGAGGTTAACAATGAACCCACTATTGAGGGTGGGAATATGGAAATTGGGAATATGAATGATGACCATGTTGGGAATAATCCAGTAACTCAGGCTTTATTGAGGGCTTTGAATAGGGTTGTTGGGCCTCCAATAGGAGGTGTCAGTCGTGGGACGATTGCTGAAAGGCTCTGCTCTAGTGGGGAAGAATTGTTTAGGGGTATTGCTGGAACTACTCCTACTGTGGCTGAGTACTGGATGGAAACCACTGAACGAATTTTCACTTCAGAACAGAAACTTAAGGGTGACGTGTCTCTGTTAAGGGTCAGGCATATCGGTGGGGGCAATTAGTGGTTAGAGTAACACTATCAGAACGTATTGATTGGGGTTCTTTTCAGGGGGCCTGTCAGGGTAAGTATGTGGGACATCGTTATGTGGACGCTCGACAGTTGGAAATTATTAAATTTAAACAAGGAGACAAGATAATTTCTGAGTATGAGGCAGGATTTCTAAGGTTAAGCCGTTATGTGGGCTATTTTTAGGAAGGTCTAAGGTATGACCTCAAGGTTTAGGTAGCTCCACACCAAGAGCATGTGTTTGAGACTTTGGTCGAGAAAACCAAAATTATTGAGGAGATTAAAAGCGTTGAGCGTGAGAGGAAAGGGAAAATAGAGGGACTATCCCAAAAGAGAAACGGGCCTTACTGGCCCAAATCCACAACCTGTTAAGCGGGCCAGAGAGGCTAGGCCATCGCAGAATAATGAAGCAGTGGACCCTAGAGAAGGGCAGATTCAGGTTTGCCAGTATTGTTAGATGTACAATCCAAGTGAGTGTTGGAGGAGGATGGGTGCTTGTTTGGTATGTGGTTTGATAGAGCATAAGATTACTGATTGTCCTTGTCGTCAGTATTAGGTGCAAGCTCTGGCTCAGAATCAATGCCCAGCGGGGGGTCAAAATCAGAGAGGTAATCGGGGGGTTCAGAAGGGCTGTAATTAGAATCGAAATGGGAATTGTAATCGGGGTCAGAGAGCACCAGCATAAGGTGTGAACCGAGTTGAGGTGAGACAACCTGCCTTTGTTTATACGGCTAGGTATTGAGAGGATAGAGATGCGTCTGATATCATAGTAGGTACCTTCACTATTTACTCGATACCCTATTTTTCTTTGATTGACATAGGATCTACCCATTCATATGTTGCTTGCAATGTGGCTGTAAATTTAGGGATTAGGGTAGAGAAAGCCGAAAACACTGTAATTGTAGTTAGTCTTTTAGGATCCTCCACACTTGTGAATAATTTTATAAAAGATGTCCTTTAGAGGTTTAATGAGAGGTATCCCTTGCCGATTTGATGGAACTTCCTTTCAATGAATTTGATTTGATTTTGGGGATGGACTGGTTGATTGAGCATCAAGTTCGCTTAGATTGTGCATTGTAGAGGGTGACTTTGGTGACTGAGTTTGGGAAAGAAGTTATTATAGTAGGGGAATGTCAGGATTATTTGTCAAATATAATATTTGCTTTAGTAGTGAAAAAGATGGTTTGAAAAGGGTGCGAAGCGTTTTTGGCTTATGTCTGAGATGTAAGCTTCGTTGACCTTGTAGTTGAAGGTATTCGTACAGTGAGGGAATTTACCGATGTGTTTCTTGATGAACCACTAGGGTTACCTTCGGAGAGGGAAGCGGAATTTGAAATTGAGTTGTTACCGGGAACGGCACTGGTGTCCATCGCTCCCTATCGTATGGCACTGAAAGAGCTTAAGGAGTTGAATGTGTAGTTGCAAGAACTGTTGGATAAGGGTTTTATTAGACTAAGTGTTTCACCATGGGGTGCACCAGTTTTATTTATAAAGAAGAAAGATGGAACCTTACGGTTGTGTATTGATTATCGATAATTGAATAAATTAACTATCAAGAATAAGTACCCTCTGCCAAGGATTGATGACCTATTCGATCAGTGCAGAGATGCAACTATCTTTTCCAAAATTGACTTAAGATCTGGGTATTACCAACTCAAAGTGAAAGGATCCGATATTCCTAAAACTTTTTTTAGGACTCGTTATGGACATTACGAGTTCCTTTTCATGAATTTTGGGTTGGCTAATGCACCAACAGCCTTCATAGATCTTATGAATCATGTCTTCCAACCTTTCCTTGATCAGCTTGTTCTGGTTTTCATTAATGACATCCTTGTTTACTCCAAGATAGAAATCGAGCATGATGAGCATTTAAGAGTGGTTTTGCAGATACTCTGTGAAAAATAACTTTTTGCCAAACTTAGTAAGTGTGAATTTTGGTTGAAGGAAGTGATGTGTTTGGGTCACGTGGTATCAGCTAAGGGTATTCACGTAGATCCCAGGAAGGTTGAAGCTATCCTAGATTGGAAGCAACCGAAGAATGTTTCAGAAATTCAAAGTTTCCTGGGTCTTGCTGGGTGTTATTGAAGGTTTGTCGAGGGTTTTTCCTTGATAGCAGCCCCATTGACTTGGTTGTTGAGGAAGGATGCTCCATTTAAGTGGGAAGACGAACAACAAGCTAGTTTCAAAAAGTTGAAGTTTGTGTTGACAGAAGCTCCCGTCTTAATTCAACCGAAATCTGGTAAGGAATATGTTGTGTATAGCGATGCTTCGCATGTTGGGCTTGGTTGTGTTCTAATGCAAGATGGTAAAGTTGTAGCATATGCCTCAAGACAACTTAGGCCACATGAATGGAATTACCCCGCTCATGATTTGGAGTTTGCAACTGTTGTTTTTGCTCTCAAAATTTGGAGACACTACTTGTATATTGAGAAATGTATTATTTACACCAATCACAAGAGTCTCAAATATCTACTCACCCAGAAGGAACTTAATTTGAGGCAGCGGAGGTGGATTGAGTTGTTAAAGGATTATGATTGTATGATTGAGTATCACCTTGGAAAGGCCAATGTTGTGGCTGATGCCTTGAGTAGAAATACGATGTTTGTTTTGAGGGCTATGTTCTCTCGCTTGAGTCTTTTTGATGATGGGGATATCTTGGCTAAATTGCAAGTAAGGCTTATGTAGGTTTAGGAAATCAAGGATAAACAGAGTTTGGATGAAACTTTAACAACTCGATTTAAACAGGTCGAGGATGGTCTCACTGAGGACTTTGGGATTAATTCTGATGGAATTTTATGCTTTAAGGGGAGATATTGTGTGCCTAATGATCAGAATTTGAAACAGTCCATACTTTAGGAAGTACATAACAGTCCTTATGCTATGCATCCTGGTCTTACTAAGATTGTAACACCCCGAACCCGAGACCGACACCGGAGTCGGACACGAGATGTTAACAAACTTTGAAAAATTTTTCCAGACACTGCCCAGTCTGAGTACTAGTCGCTTCAAAAATCATATCTTGAGTTTCACAACTCGAAAATCAGTTTTGTGATTTTTCCCTGAAACTAGACTCATGTCCCCACCTATGTATTTTTTTCTAGAATTTTTGGTCTGGCCAATTAGTACAGTTTATTAGTCAAAGTCTCCCATGTTACAGGGGTCGACTACACTGACCTTTTCCCATTACGACTTGGATATCTCTCTGCACAGAGCTTCAATACTGATGCCGTTTGTTTCTATGGAAACTAGACTCAGAGAGGAATCCATACATATATGGTATGACTCCTAATTATCTCTGGTCAATTTATAGTGAATTTCCAAAGTCGGAACAGGGAATCCAGAAACTGTTCTGGCCCTGTTCCACAAGAACCTGAATATCTCTTACTTTACTGTTCATATGATTGTTTCGTTACTTTCATATGAAAGTAGATTCATCAAGGTTCGATTACATAATTTATTCACTATTTAATTCCACTCCTACGAATTCTTGTGATTTTTCCAATCCACACCACTGCTGCTGTTAGCCTCTGTTTTCAAAGTAAACCTTACCTATTTTCGGGGTTTCATGGACCAACTAGGGCCTTGTCATACATATGCCCACATATGATCATAATTAGCCATTCCAATGGCTGATCATTTGCTCAACACTTCCATTCCAACTATAGTTACATCATGAAACCATCTATACATTCATAAACACGAATGGTCTAATGCCATACTCCACTTCTACAAGCCATTTTCGCATGGCTGTACACTTATACATTTCATAAAGTACTCGAAAAACAACAATGGGTAGTCCTGTACATGCCATATCAATATTCAACCAAAATAGTACCCAAAAGAGCCTTTGATAGTGTGGGCGACTTCGACTTCAAGATCCCGAGTCCGATAGCTGGAGAACCAAAAATCTATAAAACAGAGGAGCAGTGTAACGAGTAAGCAATTTATGCTTAGTAAGTTTTGAGCAAGGAATTCCAGCATAAACAAAGAATAACACACATTTAGCTAAACGGAATATTTCACAATACGCAATTTACCGATATCAAACTTGCTTCACAACATTAACAACCCTTATGTACATACACAATAGACTAACTTAGCCGAAGGCCGGTAGCTCGTTTATCAACTGAGCGAACATTTATTTGTAAGGGCTCGATTAAATTCAACACATACGTAACATATCCCCATATTGGGATGTTTTTTCGAGTATTCGCTGGAATTTTACAGCAAGTTCATTCATTACCAAATCACGGACCTTCGGGATTTAACCGGATATAGCTCCTCGTTCAAATGCCTTCGGGACATAGCCCGGTTTTAGTAACTCACACAATGCCTTCGGGACATAACCCGGATTTAACAACTCGCACGAATGCCTTCGGGACTTAACCCGGATTTAGTATCTCGCACAAAGGCCTTCGGGGCTTAACCCGGAATTTGTATCTCGCACAAAAGCCTTCGGATCTTAGTCCGGATATATTCACTTAGCACAAAGCCTTCGGGACTTAGCCCGGACAGCATTCAATTAATCATGCACATCTAACAATAATTCATGGCACATTCATATTTCATTTTCATTTGCGAAACTCAAACACAAGGCACATATCGTCCTTGCACATTCGGCTCAATAGCCACACATAGAGCATGATTTAATCACATCGTAATTTAAGCTCTCTTACTCAAGAACTTACCTCGGGTGTTGTCGAACGATTCCACTAACTATTCGACCACTTTTTCCTTCCCTTTATCGGATTTATTTCCCCTTTGCTCTTGAGCTTAATTAAACAAATAAATTGATTTCATCATTTAGGCATCAAAAAGATGAACACAAGGCACTTAGCCCATATTTATACATTAGACATTAAAGTCTCATACATGCAAAAATCATGCATCAACACAACATATTAGCTAATTTCTTTCCCCTCGGCCGAATATGCATGTCTATTTTTGGGGTCGATTTCAACACTTAATACACACATATACACACTAGTAAAGCATCCTCCCCCTTTTCATCAATTTAACACATGCATTGCTCATTAACATGCAAAGTTACATTCGGCCTTAGCACACATCTTGCTAGCCGATTCTTCTCCATTTAGCAACCAATGCACATATGTGCTCACACAAAAATGCTAAAAAGGAGGTTCAAGAATCATCAAGCCATCATCACATGCATCATTAACAAGCTTCATATTTTGCATGCAATGGCATTAACACAACCTCCACCTAGGCCGAATCTTAACTCATCCTCATGCCTCATCACCACAACATCAAACATCAACCAAGAATGATGCATCCATGGTCAAGTGCCAATTCCATCACATAGCAAGATTTAGACCATGGGCTAGGTAGAACTCAAGCTAACAACTAAAACATGCATGCATCTCATGGAACATCATCAAACATACCTTAGCCTAGCTACATGCATGGCCGAATCTCTTCACCTTTCTTCTTCTTTCCTCCATAAAATTTTTGGCCAAGGATGAACCAAAGGATGAGAAAATTTTTCTTTGTTTTTCTTTCTAATTTAGGCTAAATGAAGGTGAGAAAAGGATGAACAAAGATCTTCTCCTCTCTTTTCTTTAGCTCACGGCAATGGGGGGGAAAGAATCAACTACACACTTTTTTTTTGTGTATTCATCATACTCCTTTTCATTATTTAATTTCCATGCCTATTATTTTAATTTTTTCCACCCATGATGCACCAACAAAACATGTCTATGACATGTCTTGGCCATCAAACTTTGTCTACCATGCTTGTCATGGCCGGCCACTACTAGTAGGGGGAATTTGACATGCAAGTCCCCCCTTTGTCCACATGCACTAATAGGTCCTCACACATTGACCTATCACATTTTAGAATTTTCTCACATAAGTCCTATTGACTAAATTCACATGAAATCAACCAAATTGAAGCTTGAAATTTTCACACATTCATAATTACATATTCTAGACAATAAGTATCACATTCAAACATTTCGGTGACTCGGTTTAGCGGTCCCGAAACCACTCCCCGACTAGGGTCAACTTTGGGCTGTCACAAAGATGTATTGTGATTTGAGGGAAATATATTGGTGGCTGGGTCTTAAACATGAAGTGACCGAATTTGTATCTAAATTTTTGACTTGCCAGCAGGTTAAAGCTGAACATCAGTTTCCATCAGGGTTGCTCCAACTGATTCGAATTCCACAGTGGAAGTGGGAGAGAGTGACAATGGACTTTGTTAGTGGGTTGCCCTTAACGCCTAATAAGAAAGATTCAGTTTAGGTTGTGGTTGATAGATTGACTAAGTCCGCCCATTTTGTTCCTGTTCATACCGATTACTCTCCCCAGAAGTAAGCTAAGCTTTTGTTTCTAAGATAGCGAGATTACGTGGTGTGCCAGTGCCGATTATTTTAGATCGAGATCCTAGATTCACATCTTGATTCTGGAAGAAATTGCACGAGGCTTTGGGTACTCGATTGGATTTCAGTATGGATTTTCATCCACAATTCGAAGGTCAGTCAGAAAGGGTCATTCAGATATTGGAAGATATGCTGAGGAGTTGTGTAATTGACTTCCAAGGTAGTTGGGAGGAGCATTTGCCAATGGCAGAATTTGCCTATAATAACATTTTTTAGTCAAGTATCTAAATGGCACCTTACGAAGCACTTTATGGTCGTAAATGTCGCTCGCCTTTATGTTGGACTAAAGTGGGCGAAAGGAAGTTGATTGGTCCAAAATCGGGTATAGAAACTGAGGATAAAATTTGTTTAATTTAAAAAAGATTGAAGGCAGCTTCTGATAGACAGAAGTCATATGCCGATTTGAAGTGCAATGACATTGAGTTCAATGTGAGGGATTTCATGTTCCTTAAAGTCTCTCCATGGAAGAAAGTCTTGAGATTTGGTCGAAAGGGCAAGTTAAGCCCTAGATTCATTGGTCCCTATCGAGTGTTTAGAAGGGTTGGTTCTGTGGCTTATCAATTGGAGTTGCCACCTGAGTTAGATTGTATTCACGATGTGTTTCATGTCTTCATGTTGAGACGTATCAATCCGATCCCTCGCATATTGTTCTAGATGAAGAGATTGAGGTTAGATCGGATTTATCATTTGAAGAAGAACCAGTTCGAATATTAAAACGTGAGACCAAAGTGCTAAGATGAAAGAAAATTCCATTAGTTAAAGTACTGTGGAGAAATCATGGCATCGAAGTGGCTACTTGGGAGCCGGAGGACTCAATTGGGCTTCAGTATCCTCATCTCTTTGAAACATGTAATTTCGAGGATGAAATTTCTTTAAGGGGGTAAAGCTGTAACATCCCAAATATAGCTCCATAAAATTTAGAAATATATCAAAAATAAGGAATTGACCCAATGATTAGTCATTAAATGTGAAAGCTTTAAGGTTAGTTGGAGGTCCTAAGTTCAAGTATCAACTTTTACAAAATAAATTAATTTTTTGCAAATTCCTTTGTTTTTTATGTGTTGGCATCCAAGTTTAGTAAACCTAGGTATAAATACAATTTTTTTTATCAAAATAATCAGCCTTTTAATCCATTTTCTTCTATCTTAGCCGTCCCTAATCCCCTCTCCCTCTCTTCATCTCTATTTTTTTTCTTTTCCCTTTTTCCTCCATTGTTGTCGTTGCCTACACCTCCCCTTTTATCATCACCATATTCTTCTTTTTGCATCAAGATTGTGTACCATCTACTTTTCTATATTGCTGCAATTTCCCCTCAATTAAATTAGCCCTAAATCTGAAATTTTGAACTCCAAGATCGATCCCAAACATCGCCTAGAAGTGCCTTTGCCGTTTCTCTCGACTAACTTGTGTAAGGTCTCTTCTCTCTTCAATTTCTTAATTAATCTTGTCATTAAAAACCTAAAATTCTAGATCTGGAATTTAGGGGATTTTAAATGTTTTTAAATTTATTTTTCAAGATTTTAATGAGGTTTAAAATCATTTTAAAATTCAGCCCCAATTTCGACCACCATGGGCGGTGGTGCGTGCGCATATGTGTAGAATAGGGGCTGTTTTGTTTCTTGAATCTTTCCCAATTAATTCCAGCCTTAATTTGAGTTCTTGAACCCTCCTAATCATCTATTAAACCCATGTCAATTAGGGAAAAAACGTTCTTGATCATTTGGGCATTCGAATCTTACAAATCATGAAGCATAAGTGCGGTTAAGTGTAAAATTAATTGTTGCTTTGACATAGTTGTAGGATAAATGTTATGGATTGATTAAACGAAAGAATTGAATAATCATTAGCTACTTATTTTTCTAGTATTTTATGGAATTATGTTCTGATCCAAACGCCTCGAATCAACTGTAAAGCCGAAGAACGATCGCACGTACGGTTTGCATCGATACAAGGTAAGGAATCGAACTAGTTGAATTCGTAAAATAGTTATTAATTCGACAATTGATTTGAACCCATAAGTGGGTAATTGGGAGTTGGTTAAGTGATAATTTGATTTAATTTATACTAATTTTTTTTAGGATCGTATAAAGATTTATTAAGGAAAATTGGAAGATTCACTAGAGTGCTGCGAGAAAGAGAAAAATAAGGTGTGGGTCCTAAACTTGTAAAATTTGTTTGATAATGATAAATGTTAGGTTATATTTGATAATTAGCTTGCTGATTGGTTTGGAATAGTAGCCAAAATATTAGTTTTGTGAGTGGCCGAATCAGGTATGTTTCGAGCCTTAAAAGATTAATGTGTTGGCAAAATTGCTAGTTTGACTGTATGAATGTGTAAGAGATTGTTATGCATAGTTATATTATGTGGTATGAGAATGTTTGATGGAATGGTATGAAATGTTGAGATATTAGTTTTATGCTTGATTCAAATGCATGAAATATTTACTATGATATATATACGTGAGGTTGGTATTAGTGCACAATGAAGTTTGTAAAGTATGTGAATTGAACGATATTGATGGATACCGTCTTAATGATAATTTGAAAATTGGAACATTGTTTCCTTTCTATGAAAGTATGTGATTATTGATGACATGTTGGGCATGTCGAATAAAAGTGAAAAGTATTGAAATGTTATTGTGTATGAATTTGTATGACAAATTGCATGTGCAATGGGATGAGATTTTGTGGTTGACGAAGGAGTTACGTGGAGTACCAGTGGCATATTAAGTCCGCATAATTTTTAGTCAGTGCACTACATTTGGAGTACCGAGGAGATTGGCGATTATACCGCATTATATATTTGGTAGTTTCAGTGCATTATTGATTATTGGTTGTTTTACCGCATCGAGCATTTCTCACATATGTTGGAGTTTGGCAGACGGGTTCTAGGGAACTCGTGGTGTGTAGCGGATGGTATGGGTAGGATCTCACATGTGCATTTTTCACGATCATGTGCATTTGAAAATTATTATTGTTAATGTTTGATTGTGCTATTGGTACCTCTATGAAATTGCCTATATGAATGCTTAATACTTGTTTAGTCTCACACTGAGCTTGTTAAGCTCACCCTATTATCTGAACTTCTCTGTTATGATCAAACTTAGGATCGGAATTGGCATGCAGACATATGGTGGGCTTCGAACTTTACTTTGTCATATTATTTTAACTTAATTATATTTTTAGGTTATTTTATTATTATTATTTGGTTTTGGATTGAAAAGATTCTTTAAACTATGGTTTGGAACTGTTCGAGATTTTGGGGTTTTTCATGCAGGCATGATACACATACTTGATATAGATACATGGTTTTTATAATATGTTGAAGTGGAGTATGCATGATATATGAGTAAATTAATAATTTGACTAGTAATGGTACAATTCTACTTCTAAGAAGATAACAAAATGATTTTTCAAAGGCAATGCTATAAGTAAGGTTTTACAAAAACTCACCTAATTTGCTAATTTGATCTAAGCATGGTTGGACTAAGTAAATGGAAGTTTTCCAAAGCTAACAATAGAAACCACGATTTTATAAAAAGAAGTACCTTAAGGTTTTTTTAACCATCATTAGGGTAAGTTCGACACTAAGGTGTCCAATGTGGTCTTCCTGTTTCGACCATAATATTTAGGCCGAGTTTGGGAGGTTATAGGATTCTTTCGTGGTATGTTGCCTACAGCAGGTGGTGGATTCTGCATCTGTATCTGCTATTGTTGTTGCTGTCGATGATTTTTGCATATTATTCTTTCTGGATCTATGACTGACTCTATAGGTGTTCCCCTATTACAAGTCATACGCTAAACCAAAAAAGATAAAATTTGTAGAAAAGAAAATGAAATTCAGAACTATGAAGTAAAATTTTCTTACTTATTCTATTATTATGAAAAAATTAAAACTAATATAGTGATGTTGCCTCCCCGGCAATGGTGCCAACAACTTGAACGCCTCCGAACGTACCAATGTCCAGAGTAAATCCTGTACAAAAGTTGTGAAAAAGCGGTATCTGTAAGTATACAAGCTAGGTTGTAATATAGTTACAACAAAGTAGGTAAGTATTCCGAGGATTGTACCCAAGGGAGGGGAGCACTAAATTAATTCTAACTTAAATATAAATAGATCTTATTAATACTTTAATTGAATTATAGTACGACAGATTAAAAGAAGGGTTTTTAATGAACTATACTAATAATAAGCAAGGACATAAAAGAAAATTAAACAAACGCAAAGTAAGAATTAAAATAAGAAAATATGTATCAAAATTTGACATGGGTGATTAGCTTGCTTTGGTAATCTTAATCACTTGTCGTCTCAGCTTTTCTTATTCAATCAACTAGTCAATACCCCAACAAGATCTTCCGATACATCCACTAAAATACTGAGTGGGCAAGAACTACTTATCTTCTGTCTTCACAGTCCAAACCCATTCAGGGTTATGGTGTTCACAGATAGTCCATATCAAATTTGGGTTAATTCCCAACTTAATGACTTCCTAGTGTTGTCAGGCCTAGGGTTTAGGTTCTTCCATTCTTGAACAACTAATACATTGAGAAATCCTTAAAAAACAGTTAATTATTCATACTTCCACTTGCAAATCCCCCACCGAAGGATTAGTTTCTCATGGATCTAGTAAACAATATAAACTTAAATGAAAGAATGATCATAAAAACAATTTCAAGAATAGAGTTTAGAAGAAGCCTGATTGTATTGAATTTAAGCGCAGAATCCTTACAGAGCTTGAGAATAATTCCAGAATCTGATTTCTCCCCAAAAGTAAATAATAAGAACGGAAATAAAATTTAAAACCTAAGAAAAGGGAAAAAATAAAGACTAAAACTAAAGAGAAAATTATTGTAACAACCCAATTTTGACCCTAATCGGACAAAGTGGTTTCGGGACCACAAATTTGAGTTAGAAAATATTTTAGACTTATTTATGGTATTTGCAATGTGTGAATTACTATGTGTGAAAATTTCGTATAAAATTTGATTGTTTGAGTGCTCAATTTAATAAAAAGGTCTTAATCTCGTAAAATGAAAATTTAGGGTTTTAGTTTAAAAGCATCTATTTGTGGTTGTCTTTTTAATTAGGAGGCTTAAAAGTGCAATTAACCCACTATATAAATAGTGGATGGTTATGGACTAAATTAACCTTAATTTTTATATATTATATATTTAGAAACCAAGGTTAATTAAGTAAATGGCTAAATATTAATATATATGTTAATTAAAACATAAAAATTAGATTAGCCTTCATCTTCTTTAGCCAAAACTAGGAGAAGAAAAAGCCATGGAAGCTTTGAAAGGTTCGGCTATGTTCATCCAAAATTAGAGATCAAGAACCAAAGAAATCGGAATTGGATCGGGGAAAAGCTAAAGTCGTCGACTAATTGTCTGGTTTCGATTTTTCACCTTCCGAGGTAAGTCTATTAGCTATTTAATGTTATTAAATCAATATGTATGTATGTATGTATGTATGTATGTATGTATGTATGTATGTATGTATGTATGTATGTCTATTGTATTTTTGTTGAGCTATAAATAAAAGTAATTTGATTGAATAAATTGAAGCATAAATGGTATAAATGTATATACAATGTTCGAATATATAGGTATATACTTATATAAATCTTTGAATTAGGTTAAAGTATGAATAGTATATAGATATATATATAATGTTCGAATATTTATATAGGTATCTATATGTATATGTTCTTAAATTTAGTTGATTGTGTGAGGGTTATATATGTATACACAAGGTTCGAATACATATATGTATATACATGTATAAATTCTTGGTTTAATTAAAGGTATGTATATTGTAATTGTATAGGTAATTTCGAATAAGTATGTATATGTGGGTTGGAATGTATATGAAAATACTTGAACAAATTTTGAATATATTTTAAGGTATGAATGTTAAGTATGCATGTGCAGTTTTGAATATGTATGAATATACATGTATATGTTTTTATATTGAACTTAGGTATGAAATTAAATATATATATGTTATTTTCGAATAAGCGTGTATATATACATATAAATTTCTTGTATTGAATTTAGTTAAGTAATTATATATATATACATACATGAATAAATTATGAACTTAGATAAATACAAGAATGTGTATATGAATACATATAGATTCGAATATAAATGTATATACATGTATGAGTTTATGATTTTAGCTAAAGGTATAAATGTTAAATACGTATATGGGAGTTCGAGTTTATCTATATGTATATTCGTATATAGGTTCTTGGATTGAATTAAAGATATAAAATCTTATATTTTTATATATGAGGTTTGATTATATATATGTTTATAAATTTATAAATACTTCAATTGAATTGAAAATATGATTTGTAAACTCTTTTATGATTGAACATGTACTACAACAAACATGTGTTTGCTATTAAGAATTTTTCGAGGAATTATTTTGTGTATGTGAAACTGAGATTTTAGGTTTAGCGCCTAGCAGGCTTATAGCCAGTGAAACAATATCAGACTTTACTTCTAGCAGGCTTAATGCCAGTGAAATAATTTCAGACTTTACGTCTAGCAGGTTTAATGTCGGTGAAACAATATCAGACTTTACGTCTAGCAGGCTTAATGCCGGTGAAACATTTCAGACTATATGTCTAGCAGGCTAAGTGTCGGTGTACTGAATCAGGCTTTAAGCCCAGCAGGCTAAGTGCCGGTGAATCTGTTTAAAGTATGTGATTAAGTGTATAGTTATATGATTTTGGTTATCTTTAATTGATGAGCATATATACATTCGGTTAAGTGTGTTTAATGAATATGTATATATTCAATCTATGCATTTGTAAAATATACATATATGTTTTCGGTTTATGTAGTTGATAAATGTATACGTATAAATATTCGGTATATGTATTTGATAAGCATCTACATATGAAATTGAGATGTATATACCTTTGTTTATAAGTATTTGATAGAGATGAATGCATCCGGTCATATGCATTAGATTTGTATTTGGTTATAAGTTTATTTGAGTATAAATATACAGTCGGATATGATATGTATTTAACATTTATATATGCTCGGTTATATACATTCTCGGTTGTAATGTTGTTTGGTATAAATATACATATATTCAGTTGAACGCATTCGACAGGTGCACATATTTGACTATAAATAAAATGGTTTGAGTACAGCAAATGTATGAATATTAGTTATATGTGTTAATTGCAATCTCAGTGAATTTATGTTTAGTTATGCTATAGAATTACTAAGCTACAAAAGCTTACTTTGTTTGTTTATGTCTTTCCGTTTTATAGACTTAAAGATCAAGCTTCAAGCTCGAGGATCGTCAGCAAGATCATCACTCTATTTACTGTCTCGGTATTAAAATGTTTAAATTCTAACTATGGTATGTACAAACTAGATAAATGTTTTGAAGTTCGTAATTTGTTATATTGTATATGAATTTAATAGCTATACGAAAATGGTTTATTTCATTATGGATTTGCTAGTTTGTAATGTCTTTGTTTTGTTTTAAATGGTCAAAAGAGAATCGTACAATTTTGCATGTTTAATATTAGACCTAGCTTATCATATGTAACTGTTATAATTATTGAACTTTAATGAATGTCTATTATGAGTTGTGTTTTGATTAGTAATGCCTTTTAACCCTAATTCACCGACGGATACGGGTTAGGGGTGTTACATTTGATTGGTATCAGAGTTTCGGTTAGTCGATTCTAGGACTAACGTAGCGCGTGTGAGTCTAGCTTTACATGGCATATTCTATATTCCGATAGTGTGATGACTTTTGACATTTGAAAATATGTTTTCGTATAGTAATGGATCCCGATCTAGCTGTAGCTGACGACGTTGAAAGTATAGTGCTTGCTCCTGCGCAAGGGCTAGTGCCAGTTGATTCTCGGCCTACCTCGAGTAGCCAAGAGGGGGAGGCAAAGCAAGCCTTCTACCAAAAGATGAATGATTGTTTTGCATAATATATTTGAACCAATCCGGCTGTGCAACAACCCCCACCTCAGAATAATCCATCTCCGATACCTGTGATACCTCCGATGATTGATCCGATGAGGTTAAATAGGCCCCTTGTTGATAAAATTAGAAAATACGAGGCTAAAGAGTTCTGGGCCACAGTTAATGATGATGCTGAGCGGGCTAAATTTTGGCTTGATAACATTATCTGTGTATTTGAAAAACTGTCACGTACACCCGATTTGAAATGTGCCATATCCTTGTTACATGACTTTGCCTACCATTGGTGGAATACTCTAGTGTCTGTTGTACCTAAAGAGCGTGTCACCTGGGAATTCTTTCAGACGGAGTTCCACAATTAATATATCAGTCAGAGGTTCATTGATCAGAAACATAAAGAATTTCTTGAACTTAAATAGGGTCGTATGAATGTTACTGAATATGAGCGGGAATTGTACTACTTAGCAGATATGCCCGAGAGTGTGTGTCGACTGAAGTTGTTATGTGTAAGAGATTTGAAGATGGGCTGAATGAAGACATTAAACTGTTAGTTGGCATACTTGAGATAAAAGAGTTTGTGGTACTTGTTGAACGAGCTTGCAAAGCCGAAGAACTTGGAAAAGAGAAGAGAAAGGCTGACTTTGAAGCTAGAGATTCTCGTAAAAGAACATTCAGTAAATCATTTCAGTCGACTTCCAAGAAATTTAGAGAAGATCACAGCCGATCTAAAGCTACTGCAGGGTTTTCTATACGGGATCGAGATCGACCTCCTGTGAGTTCACGAGCTACTTCAGTTGCTAGTGTTTGTAATATTCGACAAAATAGATCAGAGTGCAAGCATTATGGTAAATGGCATCCAGGAGATTGCAGATTGCATGATTGTTCTTGCTTTAAGTGTGGATCAAAAGATCATTTTTATTCGAGAGTGTCTGATGGCGGCCGAGCAAAACACAGTACAGAGTACCAGACCGAGTAATGTGTTAGTACGAGGTAGACCACCTAGGCATACATGTAATGTAAGTGGTAGTCAGAGAGGAACAAAGGACACGACAGTTCAATCTGAGGCTCGTGCACCTGCCAGAGCATATGCCATCCGTGCTCGAGATGAGGCTTCTTCCCCTGATGTTATTACTGGTACTTTCACTCTTTATGATACTAATGTTATTGCATTGATTGATCCTAGTTCGACTCATTCAAATGTGTGTGAGACTTTAGTATCCAATAAGACTCTACCTATTGAGTCTACTGAGTTTGTCATTAAAGTATCAAACCCCCTGGGCCGGAGTGTTTTAGTTGACAAAGTGTGTAAGAATTGCTCGTTGATGATTCGAGATTCATGTTTTTCAGCTGATTTGATGTTGTTGACATTCAACGAGTTTAATATTATTCTGGGTATGGACTGGTTGACTTTACATGATGCTGTGGTAAATTGTAAAAGGAAGACTATTGATTTGAGATGTCAAAATGATAAGATTATTCGGGTTGAATCAAATGATTTGAATGGTTTACCAGCTGTGATATCTTCGATGTTAGCTTAGAAGTATGTGAGAAAGGGCTGCCAAGCTTACTTTGCATACGTGATTGATAGTAAAGTGACTGACAAAAAGATTGAATTAGTACCAGTTGTGTGTGAATATTTGGACCTGTTTCCTGAAGAGTTGCCAGGGTTGCCGCCGATTAGAGAGGTAGAGTTTGGGATTTAGTTGGTACCAGGGACGACTACGATATTCATAGCTTCGTATAGAATGACACCTATAGAATTAAAGGAATTGAAAGCGTTGCAAGAATTGATAGATAAGGGTTTCGTGCAACCGAGTTTTTCCCCTTGGGGCGCACCAGTTTTGTTTGTGAAAAAATAAAGATGGGGCAATGAGAATATGTATTGATTACTGACAACTAAATAAGGTAACCATAAAGAATAAGTATCCATTGCAACAGATTGATGATTTGTTCGATCAGTTGAAAGGGGCCACTATGTTTTCAAAGATAAATATGAGGTCAGACTATTATCAGTTGCGAGTTAAAGACTCTGATGTGCCAAAGACTGCTTTCAGAATGAGATATGGACATTATGAGTTTCTGGTCATGCCTTTTGGACTTACTAATGCACCTGCAGTTTTCATAGATTTGATGAATTGGATCTTCGATAGTATTTGGATCAGTTTGTGGTAGTATTCATAGATGACATTTTGATTTACTCCCGTGATGAGACTGAACATGCTGAACATTTGAGACTTGTGTTACAGTTTTTATGAGATAAATAGTTGTATGCAAAGTTCTATAAATGTGAGTTCTGGTTACGTGAAGTCAGTTTCCTAGGTCATGTTGTATCAGCATCTGGTATTAGGGTTGATTCGAGTAAAGTTTCAGCTATACTTGATTGGGAGCCTCTGAGAAATGTCTCTGAAGTTTGAAGTTTTATGGGATTAGCTGGTTACTATAGATGATTTGCGAAGGGTTTTTCTATGATTGCGACTCTGATAACGAAGTTGTTGCAAAAATATGTTAAATTTGAGTGGTCCGGAAAGTGTCAGAAAAGCTTCGACCAGTTGAAAGCCTTATTAACTGAAGCTCCAGTATTAATTCAGCTAGAATGGGGAAAAGAATTTGTTATTTACAGTGATGCATATTTGAATGGTCTGGGTTGTGTATTAATGCAGGAAGGTCAGGTCATAGCTTATGCTTCGAGATAGCTGAAACCGCACGAAAAGAACACATGATTTAGAGTTGGCAGCTATTGTATTTTCTTTGAAGATATGGCGCAATTATCTGTTCGGCGAGAAATGTCATGTTTACTTCGATCATAAAAGTTTGAAATATTTGATGACACAGAAAGACCTGAATCTGAGACAACGTCGATGGTTAGAGTTGTTTAAGATTACGACCTCGTGATTGATTATCATCCAGGAAAAACTAATGTTGTTGCTGATGCTTTAAGTCAAAAATCACTGTTTGCTTTGCGTGCATTGAACACTCATTTAGCTATGTCTGATGATGGTACGATAATATCTGAGTTGAAAGCAAAATTGCTATTTGTTCAATAGATTTGTAAAGCTCAGAAAGCCGATGAGGAATTAATTGCAAAACGGGCTCATGGTGACTTAAACGTTGATTCAGAGTTTCTAGTTAATGCTGACGATTGCTTGAGGTACAGAAACCGATTATGTATAATAATCTAAAATAGCACTATTGGTGGCGCGGTATGATCTTGAATGAAGCTCACAGTAGTCGATATTCTATTCACCCGGGTAGCACAAAAATGTATAATAATCTAAAACAACACTATTGGTGGCGCGGTATGAAACGAGACATTTTTGAATTTGTTTCGAAGTGTTTAATTTGTTAGCAAGTAAAAGACGAACATCAGGTACCTTCTGGGTTTTTTCAACCGATCATGATACCTGAATGGAAATTGGACAAAATCACGATGGATTTTGTATCTGGTTTACCGTTGACATCGAGCAAGAAAGATGCTATTTGGGTTGTTATGGATAGATTGACTAAATCGGCACATTTTCTTCCGATTCGCACAGATTATTCATTTGATAAGCTAGCTGAGATATATGTTTCACAGATTGTGAGATTGCATGGTGTTCCTATTTCTATAGTTTCGGATAGAGACCCGAGATTTACATCCAAAACCGCAAGATGCTTTGGGAACAAAACTACACTTTAGCACAACTTTTCATCCCCAAATAGATGGTTTGTCTGAACAAATTATTTAGATACTCGAGGATATGTTGAGATGTTGCATTCTCGAGTTTGAAGGTACGATATTTGTCTTTGATTGAATTTGCATATAATAATAGTTTTCACTCTAGCATCAAAATGGCACCCAACGAGGCTTTATACGGTCGTAAATGTCATACACCATTGTATTGGACCGAGCTTAGCGAGAATAAGATACACGGGGTTGATTTGATTAATGAAACTGAGCAGAAAATGAAAGTGATTCGGGATAGTTTGAATGCAGCACCTGATCATCAGAAATCATATGCAGATTTGAAAAGAAAAGATATAGAATTTCAAATTTGGGACAAAGTGTTTTTGAAAGTCTCAACATGGAAGAAAATAATCAGATTCGGTCGTAAAGGTAAATTGAGCCCGAGATTCATTGGACCTTATGAGATTATTAAGCGTATCGGGCCGGTTACTTATAGATTATTGTTGCCACCTGAGCTAGAAAAGATTCAAAATGTATTCCATGTTTTGATGCTTCATAGATACCGATCTAATCCTTCACATGTGATTAATCCAACAGAGGCTGAGATTAAATTTGATATGTCATACGAAGAAGAACCGATTAGTATTTTGGCTCGTGAAGTTAAAGAGTTATGAAACAAGAGAATTCCGTTAGTTAAAGTATTGTGACATAAACCCGGAGTTGAAGAAGCAACTTGGGAACCAAAGGATGCAGTGAAAGAACGTTATCCAAACCTATTCACCGGTAAGATTTCGGGGACGAAAATCCCTAAGGGGGAGAGTTGTAACAGCCCGATTTTGACCCTAATCAGACAAAGTGGTTTTGGGACCACAAATTTGAGTCAAAAAATATTTTAAAATTATTTATGGTATTTGTAGTATTTGAATTACTATGTGTGAAAATTTCGTATGAAAATTTGATCATTTGAGTGCTCAATTTAATAAAAAGGGCTTAATCGCGTAAAATGAAAATTTAGGGTTTTAATTTAAAAGCATCTATTTGTGGTTGTCTTTTTAATTAGGAGGCATAAAAGTGAAATTAACCCACTATATAGATAGTGGATGGTTATGGACTAAATTAACCTTAATGTTTATATATTATATATTTTGAAACCAAGGTTAAATAAGTAAATGGCTAAATATTAATATATATATGTTAATTAAAACATAAAAATTAGATTAGCCTTCATCTTCTTTAGCCAAAAGTAGGAGAAGAAAAAGCCATGGAAGCTGTGAAAGGTTCGGCTATGTTCATCCAAAATTAGAGATCAGGAACCAAAGAAATCGGAATTGGATTGAGGAAAAGCTAAAGTCGTCGACTAATTGTCTGGTTTCGATTTTTCACTGTCCGAGGTAAGTCTATTAGCTATTTAATGTTATCAAAATCAGTATGTATGTATGTATGTATGTATGTATGTATGTATTTATGTATGTATGTATGTATGTATGTATGTATGTATGTATGTATGTATGTCTATTGTATTTTTGTTGAGCTATAAATAAAAGTAATTTGATTGAATATATTGAAGTATAAATGATATTTATGTATATACAATGTTCGAATATATAGGTATATACTTATATAAATCTTTGAATTAAGTTAAAGTATGAATGGTATATAGATATATATATATAATGTTCAAATATTTATATAGGTATCTATATGTATATGTTCTTAAATTTAGTTGATTGTGTGAGGGTTATATATGTATAAACAAGGTTCGAATACATATATGTATATACATGTATAAATTCTTGGTTTAATTAAAGGTATGTATATTGTAATTGTATAGGTAATTTCAAATAAGTATGTATATGTGGGTTGGAATGTATATGAAAGTTATGAAAGTTAAGTATGAAAGTTAAGTATGAAAGTCAAGTATGCATGTGGTGTTTTGAATATGTATGAATATACATGTATATGTTTTTATATTGAACTTAGGTATGAAATTAAAAATATATATATGTTATTTTCGAATAAGCGTGTATATATACATGTAAATTTCTTGTATTTAATTTAGTTAAGTAATTATATATATACATACATGAATAAATTATGAACTTAGATAATGACTAGAATGTGTATATATATACATATAGATTCCAATATAAATGTATATACATGTATGAGTTTATGATTTTAGCTAAAGGTATAAATGTTTTGAATACGTACATGGGAGTTTGAGTATATCTATATTTATATTCATATATAGGTTCTTGGATTGAATTAAAGATATAAAATCTTATACTTTTATATGTGAGGTTTGATTATATATATGTTTATAAATTTATAAATACTTGAATTGAATTGAAAGTATGATTTGTAAACACTTTTATGATTGAATATGTACTACAACAAACATTTGTTTGCTATTAAGAATTTTTTGAGGAGTTATTTTGTTTATGTGAAATTGAGATTTCAAGCTTATTTCTAGTGAAACAATATTAGGCTTTACGTCTAGCAGGGTTAATGCCGGTGAAATAATTTCAGACTTTACATCTAGCAGGCTTAATGCTGGTGAAACAATATCAGACTTTACGTCTAGCAGGCTTAATGCCGGTGAAACATTTCAGACTATATGTCTAGCAGGCTAAGTGCCGGTGCACTGAATCAGGCTTTAAGCCCAGCAGGCTAAGTGCCGGTGAATTTGTTTAAAGTATGTGATTAAGTGTACAATTATATGATTTTGGTTATCTTTAATTGATGAGCATATATACATTCGGTTAAGTGTGTTTAATGAATATGTATATATTCGATCTATGCATTTGTAAAATATACATATATGCTTTCGGTTTATGCAGTTGATAAATGTATACGTATAAATATTCAGTATATGTATTAGATAAGTATCTACATATGAAATTGAGATGTATATACCTTTGTTTATAAGTATTTGTTGCAGATGAATGCATTCGGTCATATGTATTAGAT
Organism: Gossypium hirsutum; assembly: GCF_007990345.1. Lineage (NCBI taxonomy): Eukaryota > Viridiplantae > Streptophyta > Magnoliopsida > Malvales > Malvaceae > Gossypium > Gossypium hirsutum. The sequence continues at coordinate 31,904,368 of NC_053449.1, forward strand.
TTGTATTTGGTTATAAGTTTATCATGAGTATACATACGCAATCGGATATGATATGTATTTAACATATATATATGCTCGATTATATACATTCGGTTGTAATGTTGTTTGGTATAAATATACATATATTCAGTTGAACGCATTCGACAGGTACACATATTTGACTATAAATAAAATGGTTTGAGTACAGCAAATGTATGAATATTAGTTATATGTGTTAATTGCAATCTCAGTGAATTAAATTTAAAAGTTATATTATATATATGTTTAGTTATGCTATAGACTTACTAAGCTATAAAAGCTTACTTTGTTTGTTTATGTCTTTCCATTTTATAGACTTAAAAATCAAGCTTCAAGCTCGGGGATCGTTAGCAAGATTATCACTCTATCTACTATCTCGGTATTAAAATGTTTAAATTCTAACTATGGCATGTACAGACTAGATAAATGTTTTGAAGGTCATAATTTGTTATATTGTATATGAATTTAATAGCCATACGAAAATGGTTTTTTTCCTTATGGATTTGCTAGTTTGTAATGTCTTTGTTTTGTTTTAAATGGTCAAAAGAGAAGCTTAAAATTTTGCATGTTTAATATTAGACCTAGCTTATCATATGTAACTGTTATAATTATTGAACTTTAATGAATGTCTGTTCTGAGTTGTGTTTTGATTAGTAATGCCTTTTAACCCTAATTCGGTTACAAATACAGGTTAGGGGTGTTACAATTATACAATAGAAAAAAGGTGTCTTTAACATGTGTTAGCTGAACCTATTTATAGACTTAGAATGTCTGTCGTCTTTAACCCTAGGTTAGTTGGCATTCCCGAGCTTAAAGTAGGATTGTGTAGACTAAAACACCCTTGACTTGTATTAATTTCTTGTACAGAGTCGATGTCTCGACACACCAGGTCCTTTATCGTGGCATCGAGGGTAGTATGCTCAACTTTAGGGTGTCTTTAGGGGTATGTCACGACATCCTCAAGCTGTGTCACGACATTGAAGGCAATCTTGGACTTTTCTTATTTTGCTCCTTATGTTGCGACTTATCATGCTCAGTGTTGCAACCTCGTGACTAATATCGAGTTAATGTACCTTTTAATGGTGTCCTGTATACTCAATAAATATATTAGCTCACCCTTAGGCCTCATTTGACCTCTAAGGTTAATAAAAGACTCAAATTACATATTTTATTAACTTGATTAAAATGCTTATATTGAAGCTCCTAAAGTGCAAAAACTAGTTTAATCTGCTACACCGAATTATGACAGATCATTGGTTTATATAATAATTTATTCAATTAATCGATTCAAGAAACTTGAATAATTAAACTTATTCTTATAAGTCATTTGATTAGAAATTTAGAAAATTATCCCTAAATCTTACACTTTATACAATTTAGTTCTCGTCATAATACTCAAACCACATCTTATAATTACTTAACTCGCAAAGTTAATGAGGGAAATAAGAAAACTTACACTTGAAACTTAGGATAGGGGTTAAGGCTACTCCTAATCTCCCATTTAATACTATGAATCGTGTCTACAAGTAGCGATTCTAAACACTTACCATTCGTGCTTTCGCCTAGTCGTCGAAAGCCTAAACTAGCTTTTCCTTTTCTTTTGTCTTGCTCGTCGAAGGCTCCAATAGTTCCAAATCTTCACCAAAATTAACCATAAAACAAACATAATTAATTTACAGCTATAAACACACCCAAACAATAAAAAAAGTAGGTTTGAGGTTTCTTCCTCTTGGAATTGAAATTTTTCGACTTACAAATTCAAAACTTGAATATTTTAATCTTTACTTATTCCCTATGCCTAAAATTGATTCAATCATGTAAATATTTATCTAAGAATGATTTCAGACCTTCATACCACACAAAACTGCTCAAAATCACGGTTCCAAAATTTCGACGTACAATGGCCATTTTTCATGAAAACATAAAAACTTAAAATCTTAACAAAAATTTAAGGAGAGTTTAGAAACCTTCTAATCCCTTTAAAAAAGTTGAAAAAAACTTTGAAACATCAATTGCATTCAAAATCCCAAATTCCACCATTAACGCTCCAAATTCCTACATTTATACAAAATCTTCGATTTAATAACTTAAAACTCGATTTAAATAGCTAGATTACATTAGGAACTAATAGGAAAGTGAAATATTACCTTAGTTGGGGAGAAAATGAATATTTGACAATAAATCTGAGAATCCCACAAGTTGAACGTCAAGGGAATTTAATGGTGCTCTTGTTGCTTATTTTGGAATTCTAGGGAAGTTTAAGAAGACAAAGAGGGTGAGGGGAAAAACTTCCACGAGTTTCCTGTATGTAAGGTGAAAGAAATAGGGCAATTTTTAAACTTTGGTATATTTACCTTTGTGGTACTCCTAATTTTAACCCCTTTTTCAAAATAGTCCACATTTTAAAATTAAAAGTCTTTTTCTACATCATTCTCAAAATTTGATTTAACTTTCAAAAAGCCAGAGTCGAATATATTTTTGAGTTACCATACTTCAAAATTTTCGAGCTCATTTCGAGCCAAGATCCTTAAGTTACCCTCAAAACTTCTAGACTCAATTTTGGGGTGTGACACCATGCATGTGATATGGCTTACAGAATAGAATTTTCAGTAGGCATGCTTTACATGCGAATCAAATCTTATTACGATTTAACATAGTGTCATGTTTAACATGCGAATCAGAATCAGAAAGTGGCATGCTCAAAATTCGAATCAAAATATCAATAAATTAGTGTCATGTTTATAATACATGCATATCTAATATCACCATATATCACATAACATGAGTATCAAGAAAACATACATCATCACGTTTAATAGAAAAATCACATAATCACATACAAAACATCACATATATGAAGTTTCTGAATCACTTGGAATTCTCCTTTATATCAGATTTTACGAATCCATTTGTATACTTGCGTATTTTTCCAATTTCACTTTTTAGAGATTTTTATTATATAATTATTTAATACTTTTGTATTTTTACAAATAAAAATAGTATCATGTATTTTGAACAATATAGGTCCCCACACCTGTTTTCGCAAATTTGATGCCAACAACTCCGTTTCCAACTTCTAAAGGAAGAGTTAAAATCTTGAAGGTTAAACAATTTCATACCGTATTAGAACAAGTAATTTTAGTGAATAACCCTAATTTTTACGATTAAGTGAAATAATTACGTAATTGATTGCCCAATTGCGTTATTCTAAAAGTAAGGTATGGATCCGGGATTTTCGAATATCACTTCATAATATCCAGTAAACTGAAACGTTAGAATTAGCCTAATCAAAAATATAAAAATATGAGAGAATATAAAAAATAGAGGATCTTCCATACTTACATAATTTTGAATTAATAGGGCTAAACAACTTTTCGCGAAGAACCGACTAGGGTGGAGGATTCGTAGCGAGATAGAAAATAACAAAATATAAAATAAACCAGTTAGAATTAGGAAGTGGCATAATCCCTTTTATGATCAAAATATTAGAACTTCGTGTTTAAAAGAACCTGTTACAAGTAGAGGAGAAGAAAAGAAGAATAACAAAGAATTTTTGTGGTGGTCGACGACAGTGGTGCAGTAGAGGTGCGGTGGCAGCGGTGGTAAGGTGGTGGTTTGGTGGCTTTTAGAGGTGGTGGAGTGAAGGAAAAATTAGAAGAAAAGGTGGTTTAGGTGGTGAAAATAAAAAAAATAAGAGAAAAGGGAGGAGCAAGAAGGAGGGGAGGCTAAAGGGAGAGAAGGAGAGCAAAGATGAGAAAGAAATAAAAAAAATGGAAGAGTGTCTAGGTGCATGGCCGTCCAAGGTAGTCAAAGGGGGAGAAAAGTAGGTTTGGGGACAAGGGGAGTGAAAAGTTGAACATGGGGGGATTAAAGGAGTGAAAAAGGAAACGTAAAAGGCATGTTACCAAGCAAAATGGGAAAGAAGTCTTCCTTATTTGGCAACTAAAGGGATTACACATGAGGGGTTTGACCCACTTGAACTGTCAAAAAAAATTAAATAAAAAGTGGTATTGTGAGGGCTTGAACATGGGATCTTTTGGAAACACTTCACCCACTAAACCAATAGGTCATTTAATTCCTTATGAAATAAACTAACACATTAAAATAAATCAAATATGGGGCATGAAAAGGATGCCTCATATAATCTCAAAATTGTTCAACACATATATTCCATTTCGAAAATATACACTTTTATCACAATCAATACTAAAATTAGTGGCATAACATCCCTAACCCCTTTTTGTTGTCAAATTAAGGTCACAGGCATTACTAACACGTCACACAATGAATCAATCATAATTACACATATATATACTAGCCATTAACAATATAATATACAGGGGCAGGTCACAAACAATTAGATCATATCATACTAGAATATTGTACAATCGAATAATGATTCATACTATGCAATGCTAAACTTGGTCTTCCACTGTCTATACTCTTATCACTATTTATACATTGCTAAACTTAATCTTCCACTGTTTACACTCTTATCACTATTTTTCCCTTTTTGAATGTCAGAATTTGGATGCATACAAGATTATTCCAATTATTAGCATCAGAGTATTAGTCCATAATCTATCTATAATTATCTTTTTAATTTATCTTCGATGGTGTTAGTGGAATGCACTTAATTTAGGTTTGCTAATCCACCCTAATACAAAGTAAAAATTACTCTTACAACCCATATTTCGAGTCTACGGGACCCTAAAATTAGTTTAAAAATAGGTAGGGGCTAATTTGAAACAATTCTGGAAGTTTAGGAAATAATTACAAAAAATTTAATTTTAGGGTTCACACAGCCGTGTGGTCAGGCCGTGTAACTGTTTGACTTGGGTCACACACCCATCTGTGTTGCCCATGTGTGACACACGCCTGTGTGGCCAGGCTGTGTGCACCCAAAAGTACATTAAAACTCAAGTTTACCATTTCCTACTTACTTGTGCACTAAGCGACTCAATTACCATATGAGTCAGGTAGCCTTAAGTACCGGGATTTCAAAAATATAAAAATTACAAGTGTAGGGACTAAATTGCACTAACCAATTTGAGCTTGAACTTCCAAACCCTTAGCCGTGCGTGAGTCTTTTTCTTTTCTTTTTCTTTCTTTTCTAATTGCATGTAACATAGAATGAATCTTCTCTTTCTTTTGTTTTTATTATAATATATATACACATTAATGGTAACACACATATATATAATAAATATACATGCATTTTACTTAGCTCATGGCCAACCACCTATTTACAAACATTAATTAAGTGGCATAATTACTACTTTAGCCCTTTAAATTTATTTCAATTTATAATTCAACTTTTAACCCTTACGCAAATTAGTCCCTATACCTTAATAACTCCTAATTTCACAAAATTCACTATCCAAAATTTAATTAGCTACTAAGCTAGCCTCGTAAATATTTAATAAAAATATTTACAGGTCTAGTTTACGGTTACGGAGTCCTAGGAATACACTTTTCGACACCCCTGACTATCGGGTCGTTACAATTCTCCTCCACTAATTAAATTTCATTCGCGAAATTTACCTGAAAAGAGGTGGGGACATTGAGATCTCATCGTCTTTTCGGGTTCCCAAGTCGCTTCCTCAATACTATGGCTACGCCATAGAAATTTTACTAATGAAACTCGTTTGTTACGCAACTCTTTTACTTTTCGAGCCAAAATCTCGACTGTTTCTTCTTCATAAGATAAGTCAGGTTGAATCTCAATGTCTTTCGTCGAAATAACATGAGACGGATCCAATTAATACCTTCTAAGCATCGAGACGTGAAAAACGTCATGAATTTTTTGCAATTCTATAGGCAAAGCTAATCGATACACAACTGGTCCCACTCTTTCAGTGATTTCATATGGTTCAATAAAACGAGGACTCAGCTTCCTTTTTCTGCCAAATCGTAGAACCTTCTTCCAGGGTGACACTTTTAGAAACACCTTGTCACCAACAGAAAACTCAATATCTCTAAGTTTCAAGTCTATGTACAATTCTGTCTATCAAAAGTTGTTTTCAATCTATCTCAGATCATCTTAACAATATATTCCATTTCTTGAATCAATTCCATCCCAACAACTTTTCTTTTACACAATTCCATCTAACAAACAGGTGTTCGACACTTACAACCATATAAGACTTTGTACGGAGCCATTTGAATACTCGATTAGAAACTATTGTTATATACGAATTCGGCCAAAGGTAGATAACGTTCCTAACCTGATTCAAAATCGATTAGACAAGTGTAAAACATATATTCCAAAATCTGAATAACATGTTTAGATTGTCAGTCCGTCTACAGGTGAAAGGTTGTGCTAAAATTGAGTCTCATACCAAGAGATTCATGCAACTGTTTCCAAAATCTCGAAGTGAATCGCAGATCTAGATCAGAGATAATTGACATAGGAACATCATGCAATCTTAGAATTTCCTGAATGTAAACTTCAATAAGTTTTTGAAGTGACCAATCAGTCTTAACTGTAATAAAATGAGCCGATTTTGTAAGTCGATCAACAATCACCCAAACATCATTTTTCTTGCTTGGAGATAATGGTAATCCTGTTACAAAATCCGTCATGATACGTTTCCATTTCCACTCAGGAATATAAATGGGCTAAAGTAATCCTGTGGGAACTTGATGTTCTGACTTAACTTGTTGACAAGTTAAGCATTTAGCTACGAACTCAACTACATCTCTTTTCATTCCTGGCCACCAATAAACTACTCGCAGGTTGTGATACATTTTTATTCTTCCAGGATAAAAAGAAAGAGGATTATTATGAGCTTCACAAAGTATCAAATCTTTTAATTTAGCAACATTTGGAACACAGATTCGATTTTGAACCATATCGCTACTCTAATATGATCAAACAACATTGACTTAACCTTCAACTCAGCCAACAAGCTCTCAACACGTCAACACGACAGCTACGACATTAGCTTTACGAGAATGATAATCAATAACACAATCGTAATCTTTTATAAGCTCGACCCAACATCATTGTCTCAAATTCAACTCCTTTTGTGATAGGAGGTGTTTAAAGCTCTTGTGATTGGTATAGATGTGACACTTTTTACCATACATATAATGTCTTCAGATCTTTAGAGCAAAGACCACAGTAGCTAACTCTAAGTTGTGCGTCGAATAGTTACGTTCATGCATTTTTAGTTGACAAGACACATACGCAATCACTTTTCTGTCTTGCATCAAGACACAATCGAGGCCACTCAATGAGGCATCACTGTAGATCACAAAATTTTTTCACGATTCAGGTAGAGTTAAAAATGGTGCCTCAGTCAACATTTTTTTTTAATTTCTCAAAACTCTCTTGACATTCATTGCTCCAAATGAACTTAACAATTTTGTGCAACAGCTTTGTCATCGGCAAAGCTATCTTGGAAAATCCATTTACGAATCTTCTATAATAACCGGCTAAATCAAGAAAACTATGAACCTCTGACACATTTCTTGGTTCTTTCCACTGAAAAATGGCTTTAATATTTTTCGAGTCAACTCTAACTACATCTGTCGAGATAACATGTCCTAAAAACACAACCATTGATAACCAGAATTCACATTTGCTAAGCTTTCCATAAAACTGTTTCTCTCGTAACACTTACAAAACAATTCTGAGGTGTTGCCCGTGCTCGGATTTGGATTTTGAATAGATCATGATGCCATCAATGAAAACTACCATAAATTGATTCAAATACGGTTGGAAAATACGGTTCATGAGATCCATGAATGTTGCCGAATCATTAGTCAGCCCAAAAGGCATCACCAAAAATTCATAGTGGCCATAACGTGTACAAAACGTCGTCTTAGGTACGTCACTATCTTTTACTTTCAACTGATAGTAACCAGATCTTAAATTGATCTTAGAAAAGATAGAAGCTCCATTTAGTTGATCAAAAAAGTCATCTATATGAGGTAGGGGGTATCTATTCTTAATTGTCAACTTATTCAATTTTCGATAGTCTATACAAAGTCATATCTAGCGATTTTTTTAACAAATAACACTAGAGCTCCCCAAGGCGATATACTAGGGTGTATAAAGTCGCGATCCAACAAATTTTGCAATTGCACCTTCAATTCCTTCAACTCTGTGGTTGCCATATGATAAGGGGACATTGACACCGGAGCCATACTAGGAAACATTTCAATTGCAAATTCAACCTTTCGATCTAGTGGTAATCCCGGTAATTCCTCAGGAAACACATCAGAGAGTTTACAAACGGTACAAATCTTACAGCTCTGACTATCACCATAATTCGAGTTGATAACATAGGCTAGAAAAGCTTCACAGCCTTGATTGAGAAGTTTATTAGCTCGAATTGTTGAAATGATATGAGTTGACCCACTTATTCGAACACCATTAACTTCAATTATGTTACCGTCTTCACTTTGTACCATATATTTCTTTTTACGATAATCTGGAATCACTTCGTGCTTAGTAAGCGAATCCATTCCTAATATTCATCAAAGTCTCGAAATGACATTATCAACAAATCAATAGGGAAGGTTACATTCTGTATCTCTACCGAACATCACCTACACACCTGATCCACTATTTTAACTGTCCTAAAGGGCTTGACACAACTATTGATACTCTAGATGTCTCGACTTTTAAATTTCTCAATTTAACTAATTTAGCATTAACATATGAGTGTGAAGATCCCGAGTCTATCAAAGCATAAATAGGTTCTGAATGTGTAACATCTCGTTTTTGGGTCAAATTAAAATAGTGGTTTTGGGACCATAAATCAGAAGTTAAAATATTATTTTTATTATTATTTTATTTTTTACAGCATGTTAGTAGAGTCATATGAAAATTTTGTTAAGAAATTTTATCGTTTGCATGCTTAATTCGATAAAAAGGACTAAATTGTAAAAGGTGCAAAATTGAAGTTCTATAAGCTAAAGGGATATAAAAGCTATGAAATTAAATGGTTAGAGGGTTTATGTTGGAATTAAACCATTGACATGTTGAGTGGACAAATATGGACATTTATTAGGTGATTTTAAAGGTTATATATCAAGGTTAATTAAGTAAATTAGTAAATAAGTAATTAAATCAAGATAAAGAAAAGAAAGATATCATCTTTCTTCCATCTTGACCACCGAAAATCAAAGAAGAAAAAGACCATGGAAGAATGCTAGGTTTGGCCATGGCATTCTAGCTTGCATGTAAGTCATTTTTGTCCCGTTTTTAATGATTTCTATGTTTTTGAGATCGTTGCTTTGTATCCTAGCTAGCCCATGCCTTAATATTTGAATTTGATGATGATTTTGTGAAATTCCATTGATGAATATTCAAGCTTTTTTTTTGTTTGATGATGGAAAATAAATATTTGTTGATAGATTATCATATTTTATAAAGTGATTTTTGATAAAAATCCAAAATTGGGATTTATTTGTAAAATTATCAAATTGAGGGGTTGAAATGTGAAATAAATAGAATTAATGGGCTGCTAGAAACCTAGGGAAGATTCGGCCAAGCACGGGTTTAATGAAATTATGTGTATTTTGTGTTGTTTTGAAATAAGGACTAAATTGAGAAAATGTGAAAGTTTAGGGGAAAATGTGTAAAATAGCCCTAATGTGTGTTTTGGACTAAATTGAATAAATAGTTGATTAAATAAGCTGGTTTTGATAATATATAGATCAAGATAAGTCGAGATTGGCATTAGATCGGGAAAAAGGAAAAGCGGACGAATAGTGGATAATTTCAATCCGAGCAACTTGAGGTAAGTTCGTATAATTAGAATCGAACTTTCATTTAATTGCAATTGTATGAAATGAATATGTATATATATGTGAATTGAATGGTTGAAATAAATGATATTGAATTGCTTAATTTGAAATGTATTGAGTAATACCGAGCCCCGTTTGAACTATAGAAAATCGTAGGATACGAGTGACATGTCACTAGGGTTACCGTTTTGGTCGAGCTCCTGCATTTGTTGCGGACTCACCACAGCTCGTAAGAGCTTACTGATATATCAGCTCTTATGAGCTTACCATTTCAACTTGATAGATCTTACCGTTCTTCAGCTCAGAATGAGCTTACCGATCATGTCTCGAAAGAGCGAAAATGATAATGAATTGACGGATTACCGATTGATGCACATAGTGTGTATCACCCAAGTATCCTTCGATGTTTCATTAGGTTCAACGGGCATTATACTGTTACCGATTATATGATTGAGAATGAAGTGGAATATGATCTATGCGAATTGTATAGATGAAATATGATATGTGTTATGAGGACGTAGGGAACTGGAAATGAAATTTTATGAAATGTATGAAAGAAATCATGAAATAGTAAAATTTGTAATAAAATAGTTTTGGGTAGCAGCAGTTGTATGACTTTGAAAAGTCACTAAAAATTATTAGAATTGAATTAGAGGTTGATTAAGACATGAAATTAAATCTTATTGAGTCTAGTTTCACATAGAAGAAACGGTGTAAGAAAAAGAATATCGTATTATGAGATATTTGAATTTTTGTGAGATAAGGTCAGAGTGATTTCGGAATCCCCTTTTCTAAATTTGGAAAATCATTAAAAAATGTTTAAAAATAATTATGGGTTATAATTTATATTATTAGAATTCTTAATAAGTCTATTTTCAAGAGAAACAAATGATAATATCATCTGAATCTCGTACTAAGAGATAATTAATTTTTAGAGAAGAAGGCTCGGGACTGTCAGACAGTAGAATAGGGACAACTTTGAAGAATTAACTGTACTTATTGGCTAAACCAATTTTTTTTTAAATTTTATGGTAAGAAGATATGTGAGTCTAGTTTTGGGAAAATCAAGTATATCTTAATTTGGAGTTCTGTAGCGCCAAGATATAAATAATTTAGTGACTATGACTCAAGCTGATAGCTTGAAGTGAACATGAGTAAATAGTGGAACTAGTGCAATTTTGATTGTATTATCTTGAGAACATGTTGTGAGGATTGGTAAAAGCATGTTAACTGTAACATCCCTTACCCGAGACCGTTGCTGGAGTCGAGCATGAGGCGTTACTTGAGTTAACTTAAAAGTTCGGGGCATAAAAATTTACTTTTAAAAGTTATTTTACTGTTCATAATAAGGCTATCCACCTGCGCAGTAGTTACTAAATTAATTATAACTCGAGCTAAGAAACTCAAAATTCAGATCTGTAAATTTTTTCTAAAACTAGATTCATATATATTTTTACCATAATTTTTTTTAGAATTTTTGGTTCAGCCAATTAGTACAGTTTATTAGTTAAATTCTCCCTTATTTCAGTGATCAACTGTCCTGATCTCTTGTCACTAAAATTCAATTATCTCATTGTACAGACTTCATATAGTGTTCTCACATATTTATATAGAAGATAGACTAACTAAGAAATCTATACATATAAATTACAACTCATAACTATTTTTTTTACAATTTTTAATGATTTTCCAAAGTCAGAACAGGGGATTCTGAAAACCACTTTGACCTTGTCTAACTAAAATGCAAATATCTCAGAATACATAATTCCTTTGTCTACACCATTATTTTTAAATGAAAATAGACTCAATAACCTTTAATTCTATATCTAATCCACCCTCTAATTTATTTTCTACTATCCTTGATGATTTTTCAAAATGACATCACTACTGTTGTCTCAAAACTGATTTACTACCAATTTTTTACTTTTTCATGATTTCTATGCATAATTTAGCACCTAGACATGTATAACAACAAACACCTTCATACTTAGCCATTTTAATAACTATTCATCATCAAATATTTACATATCATCTTTTGGTCATATCTTAAGAATATACAATCGAAATGACCAAGTCCCTATACATGCCATAGCTCAAAACATTTATCGTCTTAAAATACCGAGTTGTGGTGGTTGATAGTGTGAACGCTCTCCGACGTCTTCAAGATCTCGACTATGCTTGATAATAAATAAAAGAAGTAATCATAAAGCTTAGTAAGTTTACAAGTAAAAAAATAACAACATTTATCATAAACAATTATATTCATAAATTTTCATTAAGCATTAAGATCTTTACTTTCTTCTTTACTTACTCTCTTACTCGTTTACTTACTTGCTTGCTTAACTTACCTCTTCGTTGCTGAAATTTCTTTTCTCAACTGATAACTGAGATACTCTTCATCTTATTAACTCACCTGAACTTGTCTATTAGGCTTTTACCTGAACTTTCATGTAACATCGTCTATTTACTAGCCCGTTGAATCACTCGGAATACTAAGGATACTCGGGTCTCCTGTCTGAATATAACATGCCAAAGATATGTCCCAGACATAGTCTTACATGGGATGTTTCTTGTACTGCCAATTCCATATCCCAGATATTGTCTTACATGGGAGTTCTCATATAGGTGCCCATGCCATGTCCCAGACATGGTCTTACGGGGGACCTCTCATCTCAGTGCCAACGCCATGTCCCAGACATGGTCTTACTTGAAACCTCTCATAATCTCAATGATGCCAATGCCATGTGCCAGACATGGTCTTATTTGGGATCTCATCCTCTTAATGTCATGACATTTGTATCCGATACATTCTTCATGTTTCAACGGAGCCTTTTAACACAGATTCTCTGTCATCTCATACTTGAGTTAACATTAGATATTTTCATGAAATAAATACATAATTGCTGAAAAATAACAGTAATGATAATAATTACCAAAATATTGCATTTATTTACCGTAAACTTACCTCAGTACAAAAATGTGATCAAATCTAACACTTTAGTCCTCAATCTTTTTCTTTTCCCAGCCTATCTCCGGATTTCGTTCTTCGTGATAATTTAGCTTAGAAACTTGAAAAACCCTAGCCATGGTTTCCCCTTGTGAAATTTGGCCATAGGGTTGAAGATGGACAAAAATTGGCTTTTAATTTTGTTTTTAATTCATTTTAATAACTAAATGACCAAAATGCCCTTAATGAAAAACTTTGGAAACATGCCTAACCATGTCCATTTTTGTCTACCAATTTAACCAATGGTCTAATTACCAATAAGGACCTCCAATTTAAAATTTCAGAACAATTGGACACCACTAACATGTAGAACTCAACTTTTTCACTTTTTACAAATTAGTTCTTTTGACTAAATAGAGTGCCCAAACGTCGAAATTTTCAAATGAAATTTTCACGAAATCATTTTGTGAAATTGTAGACCATAAAAATATAATAAAATAATTTTTTTCGTCATCGAATTTGTGGTCCCGAAACCATTGTTCTGACTAGACCCAAAATCAGGATGTTACATTAACATATTGCTTATTATTTATATATCAACTTACTAAGCTTTAATGTTTACTCAGTTCATTTCTTCATGTTTTATAAAGTTTTGTTAGCTAGCTCGATTCGGACGATGTCGGAGATGTGTAAATATAGCATGTATAGGCTAGTTTATGGGAATATGTTTTTAGTTACTTTAGCTTATTGTATAGTTATGTGTTTTGATGTTCTTAAGCCATGAGATTTGAATTAGTTGTTATAATGGTCAAATGTGTATAAGATGATATGTTTTGGCAAGTTTCCTTATGAAGGATTTGATGCATATGATAATATTGGTATGTGATGAGTTGGTGAATTGGAAAATGCTTGAATGTTATTTGATATTAGGATAGGTATGAGGTTGAATCATATTAGTTTGAGATTTGTTAAATGTTTGATGAATTACCGATTGAACTGAGTTGAAAGTCCGGTAATTCCTACCACAACGGTTACGGGTTAGGGGTGTTATAAAATGCAATGAAAAGATACTTGCCACAACGTCAGTAGCATCACCATCCTCACGTGTCCGTACTACATAAGCTAATGTTGGTGCTCTGGCCTCTGCCTGGTGAGTAACAATATCGTTTCCCTTTTTAGCACCACCTCTAGCAAAAGAACCACCGCGACTTGTTCCACGGCCCCTATATACAGGCATAGAGTTTTAAAAAGAAACATGAGTAGCATTCTCATTCTTCGAACACTCTCGAGCAAAATGCTCCATAAATCCACAGTGAAAACAAGCCTGAGTTAGCTTCCAACATTCACCATGGTGCTTTTTCCCACAATGTTCATAATCCAGAATATAAGTATCCCTGGAAGGACCTCACACACTACCCGTGGACACAGTCAGTTGTCGGTCACGATTCTATTAGATCTGTTGGACTTAAAAGTCAATTTCCAACCACCATGAAATTCCTTAGACCGTTTTGGTTGTGGATGCGAGCTAGTAGCTCCAAACTGCTTCCCAGTACTGCGAGCCACCTCAGCCTTTTTATCAAGTCCCAAGGCTTGTTCTACCATCTTTGCTCGTTAAACTAGATCGACAAATTCTATAATTTGATGTGATACTAGCTGTACCCGTAGTTCATCATGTAGCCCATATAAAAATCATTTACAACTTTTGATTTCATATGGTATAAATTTAGTAGTGTACTTACTAAGTCGTACGAACTCCGTTCATAATCGGCCACTGACATCCCACTCTGTTTTAACAGCAAAAACTCTTGCCTTCTATCTTCAATGTACAATTTTCTGACATATTTCTTTTGAAATTCCTTTTGAAAGAATTCCCAATTGGCCTGTTCAATAGGTACGTGGCGTGTTACTGATTGCCACCATGTATACGCTTCTTCTTACAGTAGAGAAACAACCTAAATCATGCTTTCATGGGAGTTGCATTCAAGTTGTTGCAAAACATATTTAGTGTATTCAATCCAAACTTCTGTTGCTCAGGGATCGACCCCTTTCAACCCCAAAAACTCAATCGCACCTTATCTTTGCAGTTCTTTTACCGGAGCCTATCGAATGGTAGGTGCAGGTGCTGTAGTAGACGTAGTTCCCGCAACACGCTGAAGTGCATCAGTAATAGCTTTAAATAAATGTGAATCACCTGCTCCATCATTATCATCTCGCTCAACATTAGGTCGTTGAGCACCGGTTGGGTTAACATTCGGAGTTACTGACTCCGTTGCCTCGCAATCATCACTATGCTCATCACTAGAGTAGAACTCTTGTTCCATTTCATTATCTAATTCATTTGCCATATTTTAACTATAAAACAAAAAAAATATAATCAGCACTCAAATCCCGACTCAACTCGACTCAACTTTGGCATGTACCTCTAGGCTCAATTCTGAACTCGATTTAGTCCGAGAGTCGACTAAAACTATAGCCTAATACCACTAAATGTAACACCCTAACCCCTTTTCATTGTCAGATTAAGGTCACAGGCATTACTAACACGTCACACAATTAATCAATCATAATTAAACATATATATACTAGCCATTAACAATATAGTATGCAGGGGCAGGTCACAAACAATCAAATCATATCATACTAGAACATTATACAATCAAATAATGATTCATGCTATGCAATGCTAAACTTGGTCTTCCACTGTCTACACTCTTATCATTATTTATACATTGCAAAATTTAATCTTCCACTGTTTACACTCTTATAACTATTTATCCCTTCTTGAATGTCAGAATTCGGATGCATACAAGACTATTCCAATTATTAGCATCAGATTATTGGTCAATACTCTATCTATGATTATCTTTTTAATTTATCTTCAATGGTGTTAGTGGAATGCACTTAATTTAGGTTAGCTAATCTACCCAATACAGAGTAAAAATTACTCTTACAACCCCTATTTCGAGTCTACAGGACCTGAAAAGTAGTTTAAAAATAGGTAGGGACTAATTTGAAATAATTCTAGAAGTTTAGGAAATAATTACAAAAATTTTAATTTCAGGGGTCACACACCTGTGTGGCTAGGCCGTGTGCCTCACACGACTGAGATACACGCCCGTGTGGCTAGGTCGTGTAACTGTTTAACTTGGGTCACACGCCTATGTGTGTTGCCCGTGTGTGACACACGCTCGTGTGGCTAGGCTGTGTGCACCCAAAAGTACCTCAAAACTGAAGTTTACCATTTCCTACTTACTTGGGCACTAAGCAACTCAATTGTAAAAATTGCACTAACCAATTTGAGCTTGAACTTCCAAACCCTTAGCCGTGCATGAGTCTTCTTATTTTTTTCTTTCTTTTCTAATTGCATGTAATGGTGAATGAATCTTCTCTTTCTTTTGTTTTTATTATTATAACAATTATTATAATATATATATACATTAGTGTTAACACACACATATATAATATATATACATGCATTTTACTTAGCTCATGGTTGACCACCTATTTACAAAAATTAATTAAGTGGCATAATTGCTACTTTAGCCCTTTAAGTTTATTTTAATTTATAATTCAATGTTAACCCTTATGCAATTTAGTCCCTATACCTTAATAACTCTTAATTTCACAAAATTCAGTATCCAAAAATTAATTAGCTACTAAGCTAGCCTCGTAAATATTTAATAAAAATATTTACGGGTCTGATTTACGATTATTGAGTCTCGGGAATACACTTTCTGACACCCCTGACTATCCGATCGTTACAAGTGGTTTGATCATTCTGAATTTGTTCCCGTTTAGCTAACAAATTCGAATCTTTTCTTTTAATCTCACAAATTCTCTAAAGAATTAATGGTTTAACTCTCAACTCTGTAGCAATTGAACTACCATAATTCAAGGTCATCTGAGTGAAGCATTATTGTAAACAATGAATTCCTTCTTATATTTAAGCTAAATCAGTATCAAAGCTTTTGTCAATAAAGTTTTCAACTGGTCAAAACTCTGTTGGCACTTATCTGACCAAACAAATTGAACATTTTCCTATCGAGATGTGGCTGAAAAACCTGATTCATCAGATCTATAAATGTTGTCAGGGTATTCGTCAATCCGAATGGCATGACTAAAAACTCGTAGTGTCCGTAACGAGTTTTATACGTTGTTTTCGGTACATTGTCTGTAACAGCCCTAATTCGACCCTAGTCGGAATGTGGTTTTGGGACCACAAAACCGAGTCATAAAATTTAGTTAAAATTTTATTTGCATATCTTATATGTGTGATAGTACTTGTACAAAAATTTGATGTTTTAATTTTATATTAGGAATGTGAATTTTGCTTGAAAGGATCTAGTTGAAAGACTTGGAAAATTATGATAGGTAAATAAGTAAGGACCAAATAGTATTAAAGTGGGAAAGTGTTGTCCTTGCATGTCAAATTAGCCAAACTAAAGCATAGTGGCCGGCCATGCTATGGGTGGAAACATGTCTCCAACATGTTATGCTAGTGATGTATGTTAAGAAAAATAAAATAATGAGCATGGTGATTAAATAATGAAAGGAAGGGTGATGAAAAAAAATAATATGGTCTCATCCATACCCCCTTGTTGCCGTGAATTGAAGAAAGAAAACAAAAAAAAAAGTGTTCATTCTTGAACATCTTTGGCCGAATAGAGGAAAGAAAGGAAGGGGAAAAGCTTGAGAAAATCGGCTATGGTGGTTTGCTGGACTAAGGTATGTTTGATGTTGTCCTTGAGATGCATGCATGTTTTAGTAATTGACTTGAGTTCTAAATAGCCCATGCTCAAATCTTGAATCTTGTTGGTAACATGAGCAATCGGTCATGAGAAAGTGTTCAAGAAATGGTTGTTGTTCATGTTATTTGGATGAGAAATGGTGAGTTTTGTTGTTTCATGTTAAAGTTAGGTGAATGATGATAGAGGAGTGTTTGAACTATAAAAAGAATCGGCTACCTTGTTATGAGCTAGGGCCGAATGTGAGTTTGGTTGTGTTTGAATATTACATGCTTGGTAGAATGGTGGATGAAGGTGCCGAATGTATGTTGGATTGATAGAGTCTCCAAATTGATTTTATGTGTGTATGCATGACCGAATATACGTGGTCACATGAGTAAGGAAATGAGTTATTTGATATGTGGTAAAAGTTAAGTACTAAATCGAAGGTTGCTAAAATTGCCATTTCTTTAGCCGAATATGTGTTTGATCAATGAAGGAATTGTTGAAGAATATAGGTGAACTTGGTGAGAGTATTCGGCTTAGTGTATAAATGATATAAAGATTTTAGGAAATTGTTTTGGTTAGGTGTATGTATGATTAAGTATATTCGGCAATATACTTAAAGTGGGTACATGATATTACATTATAATTATTGAGCTTAAGTATATGGATATGTGTATATGTGGTCATATAATGACATTTTGGTTTGAAAATTTAATGATATGTGATTGCCGAATGTGATAAATAAATTCATGTTATTGGGTTAAATATTGAATACTCTTATTTGTATTATTTAAGCTCAAGAACCTAAAGGAGAGGCGTCCAACAAGGGGAAATCGAAGGTCATCGAGTAGCCGACTCGGAATTATTTTACCCAACATAAAGTAAGTCATTAAGCATATAGTTGGTATTAATTCAAATGGTCATAACGTTTATGTAATGATGCTGAATGGAATGAATAAATATATATATATGCATGTACGTATGTGGTGATGAAAGTGTTGAATGAAAAGAAAAGAGGTGAGATGTATTGAGTTGTTGATCTTGGCACTAAATGTGCGGGTATAAACATTTATGACCATGAGATTGGCGCTAAGTGTGCGGGTTTAAATTGTGCAGCACTAAGTGTGCGAATTGAATATGTAGCACTAAGTGTGCGAGTTTGACTATGTAGCACTAAGTGTGCGAGTTGACTATGTAGCACTAAGTGTGCGAGTATGATTATGTAGCACTAAGTGTGCGAGTTGATTATATAGCACTGAGTGTGCGGACTTAATATGTTCTTGAATCATTATGGACACTAAGTGTGCGACACTATTGAGTCGATCATGGACAGCGGATCGGGTAAGTATCTTGAGCTCATGGCTAATAGGTGCTATGTCTATATTTGGAGTTGAGCTTGGTAAGTTTGAACCCATGTGACGAATATACTTGAAGTCACGTACATAAGATTTATCGTGGAATGGGTGAAAGGCCGTTTAGTTGTATGATTGTAACGAAAATAAAATGATTTATGAAAATGCCTCGAATATCCTATTGATGAGTATATGGAATGTGAATGCATGATTTGGTATGAGATTGAACCGATAGGTCGGAGGAACTATGGTATGGTTCGGTATGGATGGAGTAACTAGCCTCGTTCCATTTTGTTTCCTCTTGTGATAATGTTATTAATGGATGGTAGTGTATTGCTTATGACTTACTGAGTTATAAACTCACTCGGTGTTTCCTTGTCACCCATACTAGGTTTCTTGGACTCGTCTCTTTTTGCGTGGTCGGGCCGTCATCGAAGTCATCACACCGGATAGCAAGTTTTTGTACTTTCTTCTTAGTTAGCTTAGGAGAACATTTCGGCATGTATAGGCTATTATGTTGTGTTTGAACTTTGGTATGTAACCTTTTAGCCATGCGAAAATGGCATAAATGTTCGGTTGGGTTTGGATTCATACGTTAGGTCGCAAATCTTGATGATTCGACCTTTTTATGCCATACGTCATGGTTGATTATTTTGGTGTTAAAATTCATGATATGGCAATAGTGTAGTAGGGGGAAGTTTGACAATGATTAGCCTTTGGCATGGTTAGTCATGATCATAATTTGTGATATGCATGATGAATTATTAGTTAGATCAAGGAGTAAACACGAAGTGGGCATAGTTGCTTTCGTAACAGATGCTGGCAGCAGCAGTGACATGATATTGAAAATCACTAAAAATAGTAGGAGTGGAATTAATTGATGAATAAATTATGTAATCGAAGTTCGATGAGTCTATTTTCATATAGAAGTAACGAAAGAATCATATGGACAGTATGTTAAGAGATAATCAGGTTCTCGTGGGACAGGGCCAGAACGGTTTCTGGATTCCCTGCTCCGACTTTGGAAATTCATTATAAATTAACCAGAGATAATTAGGAGTCATACCATATATGTATAGATTCCTCTCTGAGTCTAGTTTCTATAGAAACAAACGGCATCAGTATGGAAGTTCTGTACAGGGAGATATCCAGGTCGTAATACGCAAAGGTCAGTGTAGTCGACCCCAGTAACATGGGAGACTTTGACTAATAAACTGTACTAATTGGCCTGACCAAAAATTCTAGAAAAAATATGTAGATGGGAATATGAGTCTAGTTTCAGGGAAAATTCACGGAACTGGATTTTGAGTTCCAGAGCTCAAGATATGATTTTTAAAGCGACTAGTACGCAGATTGACAGCTTGTCTGGAAAAATTTTAATAAATGGTTTGAAGTCTGTTAACACCTCGTGTTCAACTCCGGCGACGGCCTCGGGTTCGGGGTGTTACATTGTCATCTTTAACTCGTAACTGATAGTAACCAGATCGGATATCTATCTTCAAGATCATTGTAGCACCTTTTAGTTGATCGAATAAATCATCAATAAGAGGCAACAAATGTTTACTCTGTATCGTGACTTTATTCAATAGAACAAATCTATACACAATCTCATTGACCTTTCTGTCTTTTTCACAAATAGAACAAGTGTTCCATAGGGTTATACACTCGGTCGAATAAAACCTTTGTCTATCAATTCTTGCAATTGAGCTTTCAATTCTTGTAATTTTTCTGGTGCCATTATGTACGAAGCAATCAAAATCGGGGAAGTACCTGGCACTAATTCTATAACAAACTCGACTTTTTGCTCTAACTGTAACACGACAATTCTTTAGGAAATACATCTGTAAAATCATAAACTATCGGTACCTGATCGACTTTCGTTTATGATACTCTAGAATCTAGGATATAAGCTAAATATGTGTTACAACCTGATCAGACCAATTTCTGTGTGGATATCATAGAAATTGTATTAAAAAAATAAAACTTAGTAGATCTAATCAAAATCAATTTCCCATTCTGACATTTCAAATTAATTCGTTTCTGTCAGCAATTCATTACAACATAGCGAACAATCAACCAATCCATTCCTAGAATAACGATAAATTCATTAAAAGGTAGTAACATGAAATTTACATAGAAGTCATAACCCTAAATTTTTAGTGGACACTATTTTCTAACCTGATCTACTATGACTCTTTGGCCTATAAGGTTCGTTACTTTAACAACATATCCAGTTGACACAACCAATAAACTCTTTTCCATTACTAACATAGTGCATATATAAGTGTGTCGACCCAGGGTCAATTAATGCATTAGGAGCTAAAGTCTCCTCATGTGCATGAATCGTGTAAGTTCTGGCAAGAGCTCAAGTTTTAAATTGAACTGTTGTATATTTTGTCCCATTTCTACTGACTCCAGCGGTGCCACTATTTCCTAGTCGTCTACCACTAGTGAAAGTATCAACATGTTCTGTATTTTGATCTCTATTCAATTTAGCTCGATTCGGGCAATTGATCTATCGTAATTCAGTGTAGCAGATTAAACTAGTTTTCACATTTAAGGAGTTTGAATACAAACATTTTCATTATGTTTTAATTCAGTTTCTTTAGTTTTGTTTACATTTAATAAAATGTGCACATCGATTCTTTTACTAACCGTAAGGGTTGAATAAGGCCTAAAGGAGAGCTAATGTGCTTTGTGAGTATGCAGGAGACCATTAGAAAGCATTACTTGACCCTATGTCGTAACATGGGGGATCCAATGTCACAACATAGAAAGCATAATAGAGAAAGTGAGAAACTACCTTCAATGTCGTGACATAGGTTGAGAGTGTCGCTAAGTACCCCTGAAGATGGCTATAGAGGGACATGATGGTTGCTACGTTGCGACACAAGTCTTAGTGTGTCACGACATCGACTCTGTTACGAGAATTAAACACGAAGCTGGGGTGTTTTGGTTTGCACAATCAAACTTTAAAGCTCGGGAATGTCAGCTACCCTAGACGATAACCTGAAGGCTATAAATAGACCTCTTTGGCACACATTGTAGGCCCCATTCCATTAGCTTAGACTTTCTCTTTAGGTTTAATTTCATTTTCTTAGGTTCTCAGAGTTTTGTTTCTTTTGTTCTTTATTTTCTTTCAAGAGATTTGAGTTGTAAAATAGATCGACTCTTGTGGATTCGCATTCATTATCAATATTAATTAGGAACTCTCTACTATTCATTTATTATGATTAATTGTTATATCTACTCTATTTTGTTTATGAAAGCCATGAAAAACTAATCCTTCTGTGGGGGATTAACAAGTGGAAGCATGATCTTTTAAATGTTTTGTAAGGTAATTAAATAGATCAACTGTTTGGGAAAGGGAGAACATGAAACAACCTTAGGCTTGACAACCTTGGGAAGTTATCAAGGTGGGAATTAACCCAAAATTGGTATTGTCGATCCGTGAAAACTAGACCCCAAACCAATTTGAATTGTAAGGTCAGAAAATAAGTAGTTCTTGCTAACTCGTTATGTTGGTGGAAGATTAGAAGATCCTGCTAGGGTAGCGAACAGTTGATTGATGAAGAACCCGAGATGACAGTTGAGTCAGATTGTTGAAGCGAGCTAATCACCTATCCTCGGATTTGATTCACTTTATCTATCTCTATCTCTTACAATTTTAATTTTTTTTGTTTTTATTTCATTTTGTTTTATTATTTTACAAATTTTAAACATATTTCTTATTTTACTTTCGTACTATAATTGACTGAAAGTATTAATAGATCTTTAATTATTTAGGTTAAGATTGATTTAGTACTTGCCTCCCTTCGGTAAG
Organism: Gossypium hirsutum; assembly: GCF_007990345.1. Taxonomy (NCBI): domain Eukaryota; kingdom Viridiplantae; phylum Streptophyta; class Magnoliopsida; order Malvales; family Malvaceae; genus Gossypium; species Gossypium hirsutum. The sequence continues at coordinate 31,927,000 of NC_053449.1, forward strand.
ATCCTCAGAGTACTCACCTCTTCGTTGTCAAATCTATATTACATCTCGACCCGTATACTTGAGGATCTAGCCTCACAATTCTCTATTGTATTGCAGTATTCACACTCTGGACGTTAGTACGTTTGGATATGGTCAGGTTGTTGGCATTGTTGCTGGGGAGGCCATGTCACTAGATTGATTTTAATTTTCACTATTAAAAAAATAATTAGGAAATTTCTCAGTTATGGATATGATTTTATTTTATTTTAGTATTACTAATCTTTTCTTTCTGGGTTTGGTGTATGACTCGCAGTAGAGGCACATCTATTATAGCAGCCACAAATCTAGAAAGAATAATCAAAAGAAATCACCGATAGCAGCAGCAAATGCAAGATCCACCACCATCAACTATAGTTAATGTACCACGTAACAATCCATTGTTTCGTGACGTTGACGATAAAGTCCTAGGAGACCCACCAGCACCATAGTTACCCGTAAATGTGCAGATGGCTCAGAATGAGAGGACTCTAAGGGACAATGATGTAGACAATGAGAAAAGATGTCAAACAGGTGTAGTCTGAGTACACCAACTCAACAAGAACATAGTGTAACACCCCCTAACCCGTATCCGTCATCAGAATAGGGTTTCAAAACATTACCGTAAAAACATAACTTAAAATCATTAATTTCCAAATAATTCATAAATAATAGCAAAATCCATTCAAACACATGCATATCGTCCCTTATTCGTGCCTTTGAGGCCTTAGAAACTCTTAAGAATTGATTCGAGACTAAATTGGAAACATATGAAACCTTAAGGAAAAAGTTGGAAAAATTAACACTACAGGCAGTGTGCCTTACACAACTGAGACACACGCCCGTCTCTTAGGCTGCGTAGCATTCGAAATAGGGACACATGGCTATATCCCAGCCCGTGTCTATGCCTGTGTAACTCTCTAACTTGGTCCACATGGCCAAGCCACATGTCCGTGTGCTAGGCCATGTAACACTCGAAATGGCCTCACATGTCCGTGTACCAAGTGGTGTGCTAGGCCGTGTAATAGCCTGACTTGTAACCCTTCGAAGCCTATAGGGGACACACGCCCGTGTAGCATGACACACGGCTGAGACACACACCCGTGTCTTTGGCCGTGTGGACAAGAAATAGGCCAAATTCAAGTCATTTCCTTCACCCTAATGAATCATGATCCTATGAGTCATTTGCACATAAATTGAAGCCTTGAAACGTGCCTAAAACATGCCTAAATATGACTAAATCATTACACCATTTATCCATACAACTAATGTGCCAAAAGGCACCTCAACCACAATTCATCAAATCAACCAAAAACAGAAACATATTTGTCTATAAATCAACCTTATACAACTACCTATTTCCATGCCAAGCCATAGCACCATTGACCCTATACCAAATCACATTCAAACATACCAAATTGGTTATTCAAAACATACTTTCACTTGACCATATCCATACCAATCAACAAAGCATCAAAGGGCCAAAAGCACACCAACCATAATACCATATTTTCAAGCCAAACATATCAACTTAGTTCATCAACATACCAAAACATTCTATAAGTGTTTAATTTCATACCGTTCTATTTGTACCAAAAGATATCTATTCACAACTTAGAAAAGTACCTAACCACTTAATTTAGTAATTTTCCATAATGTACCAAAACAACCTATAATGCTACATATACATGCCACAACCCTAAGGAGTATAAAAACTACCAACATCGGTGGATAGTGTGAGCCAAAGATTCGACCTGTCCAAAGGTCAGCAATAACAATCTACAAAACAATACACAAAAACATATAAGCTTATAGAGCTTAGTAAGAACATAGTAAATCTTTTAACTTAACATCGATTGAATGCAACTCTTATTTTACTCGAATAAAATTACCGAAGTGTAAATAAAGGCACGTATGTGCAATCAGGTATAATTAACAAAAGTATTGAATTACATAGTTATAAGATGAAAATATATATGGAAATTCAATTATACATTTAAATACTACGAACTTACTTTGACAACTAGGACGAAGAAATACGATCGAGCTAATTCGTGACTTTCGTCTTCCCTCGGTTCAAGTCCGGCTAAGATTTATCTTGATCTAAATAAGAAAATTCAATCTATTTAACGAACACACTATTCAATTTAATCCAAAATTCATACTTTTAAAAATTTACATTTTTCCCTAACATTTTAACTTCTTTACAATTTAGTCCTTAAGCTCATAAATGGAAATTTATGCAATTTCATCCCTAACCCATGCTAGCCAAATTTACTATGAACACATATCAACTCATACAAATCATTATTTCATAATTTCACCATGTACTTTCACTATTTTTACAAACAAGTCCCTAACTGATAATTTCATCAAAAATCAATTTACAAAAGTTGTTTATTTAACAACAAGAAATCATTTTCGTCCAACAAACTTCATAAATCAAGTAAGAACATTCATGGAAAAACCTTAGACCTTTAAAAATTTTGTAAATTAGTCCCTGGGCTAGCTAGATTAAGCTACAACAATCCGAAAAAAGTAAAAATAATTAAAAATGGGATCAAAACACGTACCATGCAAGCTAGTAAAGTAATCAAAGCTTCAAACCCTATCCATGGCTTTTTCCTTCATGTATTTTCGATGGAAGAAACTAATTTTTAAAGATGACACTTTGTTTAATTTTTACTTTAACTTATTTTATTAATTTACAAATTTAACCTTTACTTAACACCAAAATTTCATTAATACCAAGACATATACATCCACTAACCTCATTAATGGTCTAATTAGCATTTAAGTCCTTTAACTTTAAAGTTTCATAGCTAATAGATGCTTCTAACTACTAGAACTCCACTTTTGCACCTTTTTTCTGGAGCAATACTAGATGCTATGTCGCAAAATGGGGGATCCAATTTTACAACATAGAAAGCAGAATAGAGAAAGTGAGAAATTTCCTTCAATGTTGCGACACAAGCTGAGAGTGTCGCAACATACCCCCTGAAGATGGCTACAAAGGGACATGCTGGTTGTTACATCACGAAATAGGTCCTGGTGTGTCACGACATTGACTCTGTGACGAGAACTAAACACGAAGTAAGGGTATTTTAGTCTGCACAATCGAAATTTAAAGCTCGAGAACGTCAGCTACCCTAGGGCTAATGATGACAGCTACCCGAAGGCTATAAATAGACCTCTCTGGCACACATTATAGGAAACATTCCATTAGCTTAGACTTTCTCTTTAGGTTTAATTTCATTTTCTCAAGTTTTTAGAGTTTTATTTCTTTTGTTATTTATTTCCTTTCAAGAGATCTGAGTTGTAAAAGAGATTGAATCTTATGGATTCGCATTCATTACCAATATTAATCAGGCTTTTCTTATATATACTATTTATTCATTATGACTCATTGTTATATCTACTCCATGTTGTTTGTGAAAGCCATGAGGAACTAATCCTTCTATGGGTGATTAGCAAGTAGAAACATGATCTTTTAAAGGTTTTGTAGGGTAATTCAACGGATCAATTGTTTGAGAAAGGGAGAACGTGAAACAAACCCTAGGCCTGACAACCTTGGAAAGTCAGTAAGGTGGGAATTAACCCAAAATTGGTATTGACCATATGTGAACACCTTGACCCCAAATCAGTTTGAACTGTGTGGTTGGAAGATAAGTGGTTTTTTCTGACTCGTTCTGTTGGTGGAAGATCGAAAGTTCCTACTAGGGTAGCAACTAGTTGATTGATGAAGAACCCCACACGATAGTTAATTGAGATTGTTGAAGTGTGCTAATAACCCATCCTCAGATTTGATTCCCTTTATCTATCTCTATCTCTTACAATTTTAATTCATTTTTTTCATTTTAGTTTATTATTTTACAAATTTTAAACATATTTCTTATTTTAATTTTAAACTATAACTGACTTAAATTATTAATTAGATCTTTAATTATTTAGGTTAAGATTGATTTCGTACTTACCTCCCTCGAGTTCGATCCTCAGAGTACTCATCACTTACTTTGTTGTAAAATCTATATTACAACTCGACCCATATACTTGCAAATACCACCTCATATCTCTTTATTTTATTGTAGTATTCACACTCTGGACGTTAGCACGTCCGAAAGTGATCAAAAATATTTCATAAAATGATCATGAGATCCACAAACCAAACAGGACCTATATTTCAATCTACCCATTCCAGAGTGATTTCAACCACAGTAGTTGCATTCAGGTCTATTTACATTTCGGACGCTACCAGCACTAGTTACTAAAGGTGTTTGTGAACTCATAATATTCTGTTTCATTTGATCTCTACCAAAAAGCCCTGATGACACTGAAAAATGGCTAATCGATTCTTTCATTTTCTTCTATGGAGGAGCGAAAAATGTTCTAGTTGAATTGCATTTATTTAAGTCATAAGCTTTTGTCTTATTCTATTTCTATAATTGTATACTTCCTCCATTTTCTTAACTCTATTAACCAAAATCACAAACTCTCTAATTTCCATCACACCAACTAACAGCTTGATCTCGTCATTTAAACATCTTCAAAGCGAATACAGATTTATTCCTCAATGGATATAATCTAATGGGCATATTTACTTATTTGAACAAATTCGCGCTCATATTCAACGACTGATCTACTTCCCTATTTCAACTCGAGAAATTCATTTATCTTCTTATCAAGGAATCATTTGCTAACATCTTTCGTTTGAAATTTAGTTTTAAAGAATTCTCAATTAACTCGTTCCTTAGGTACAACAGCAATCAATGTCGACCACCAATAAAAAGCCTCATCTTTTAACAGTGACGTGACACATCTCAGACAATCTTCAAAAGGACACAACATTTCATCCAGAACTCTCTATGTGGTCTAACCAATACTCAGCCCTGTCCGAATCGTCACCCACATTACCGTAAAACTCTTCGGCCTCGTATTTACGAACTTTATCAATAGGAATCTGGTGAATATTCTATTGTATATGACTTTGAGGATGAGGAGGTGAAGGTTGTTGAGTAGTAAAATTGACACTCATATAGGTAGTAAACATATCATTCATCATCTAGAAAAAGGCACTATTATACTCTTCTACGGGCACTTGAAACTTGGGCACATTATGAGCTGTAGTAGAGGGCACTCACCGCTTTTAAACTCTTAAGTACTCTCTTATGCTCTAATCCTCTTCTTCATTTTCCTTTCTGTTGTCTTACTATATGAAAAAGAAGTGGTCTTTCTCTAGGTGTGAACTCCCTTAAAGATAGACAAAATGTCCATATCTTGAGAATTGGAATGAGATGACGACCTTGCACCATCAATAGGAGAATTAGCCCGATTGGAAGTAGAAGCAAAAGTTGTAACAGGGTTAGTAATAAGATTCCAATTTTATGGAGAAAGGCCGCAGATGCTATAAAAATAGAAAGGTGGCTCTCTTTTTTTCCCTAGCAAGATGTTTGCTAAGTCATCATTTGAATTATATGGCCACGCTTCGAAAGCATATGTCACCTTAAGACCGTCAAATCACTTAATCGAATCATTTGATCAATAACCATTTAGGTTAAATTCCTAAAGATAGTATTAGAATATGTTTCTAACTGAAACGAGTTCCACCAAGTCAAGTACGCATCCTTTTTTAACCTTTTATACTATATATTAGCATGCTTAAAATCCACTGGCTGACATTAAGTGCAAGTACTATTCTTGGGAAGGGACCATTTTGTTGGAAAACCAAAACCAGACTTGAGTTTACAAATAACTCTTAAGTATTTGTCTTTCTGTTGATGAATGTTAGAAATGATATTCTGTATAATGGGCTCACACCCTAAACGTACACTGAAATGGGCATTACCAACAGAAATTCCTTGTCTGATCACCTTCAATTGTTAGAACATATGAAAAATCCCTAGTAGAGGTGGTTCATTATGCATACAATAGTCGATATAATAAGCCACCAGGGTCCACCAGAATAGAGCCGATAACTGTCCCGGTGCAATACCATACTCATTTAAAAAGACAAAGAAGAAAGGATTCAATGACAAATGGAATCTGGCCTCTAGTAGAATCAATGGTAAAATAAAACCTACGACATTATCACTTAAATGACATCGCTCAAGAATATAGAAAGTGTGTCACATTCCAAAAACCAAGTTAGTAGAAATTGGATTAATGAACCGAGAGTGTTCACGCCCAAAATTTTTTTTAAGTTGAATTTGGCACATTTGACAATATATAAGTATCAAGTCTAGTGATTTAGTAATGGTGGAGCTGTCCTTCAAGACATGAGTTTGAATCATTTCCCCCACATTATTTTCTAATTGGTATAATTTTTGCTTCAAACCTTAGTAAATGTCACACCATGTTTTTAAATAAAAGATGCAATAGTGATAACAAGTAAGTGAATTGGCCTAGTAGTTAAGTAGTAAGGAGTTGTGTAGAAGTTTCTATAGTGGCCCAAGTTTGAATTTCCTTATGTTTATTTTATTTTTGTTTAATATTTGGTAGTAACAGCTTGGTCAAACCCATCCTTTTCTTCCCTACAAGTTACCATACAAAGGAGATTCTAATCCCCTTTCTACTCTATGTGTTCCCTTCTTTCCTTTTTTCTTCTAATTTTCCTCACTTACCTTTGAACTAACGTATACCTCCCCTAGCACATGAAACCATCCACATTCATTTTTTTATTTCATCTTTTCCTTCCCCCCTTTTGTCTCATTTCCTTCCAGAAATGTAAAGTGTTCACTAGGTAGTTGTCCAACCCTTGAAGGCTATGCTCACTTTTTTGTTGTTCATTTGGTAAAAACTCTATTTCCTCTCATTTCTCCTTCTTTGAGCCGCCTTGTGCCGCCCCATTATTTGGTTGTTCTCCTCCATATTTTAATTTATTTTCATTTATTCTTTTTAAGACCACCACTTTCCACCACTATTAGTTAACGACACCACCATAAGACCATCACCGCACCACCGTTGAACCACCATTGTGACCACCACTCTCTTTCTTTTTTCTTTCTTCTTATTGATTAAACCATGATAAAATGTTTTTGTCATTTTTATCCTCCTATATCATCTATTTCTTTGATTTATTATGTATCAAGAAATCCTCCTCTCTAGACAGGATTGAATCAACATAGTTTTGGCTGGCATAAGCATAAGTAAGGATTAACATTGAATATATATCAAATAACCTTCTCTTATTCATTTCTTATGGTCGATCGTACCTATTGTGTAATCGTAATTTTTTCACAACTAATCTCTTTATATTATTTTGATGATTAAGGACCAAATACGATTATTTTAGAGTGTCAGTAATTTCGGAAGTTATTCATATCTCCAATTAAAATATCTCAAAAGTAAGTATTGTCATAGAAACCAAAGCCTAACCATTTATCAAATATTTATTAATGGTGTTTTAATGATGGATTATTCATTTTGTGTTTAGATTTGATATAGATCTAATTCAATCTAGAAGTGGGTGTTAGGAGTTTTTGCATTGGATTTGCTTAGCTCAGGTGTGGGTTTAACTTAATATCAAATATATATATGATTCATTTTTAAATAAAGTATATACCTATTAATAATTCATACTCCGTTAAGTTCTCAATAATGTGAATTAATGTGAATATATTGTATTCGAAAAGGGATGTGAATTTTGTTAATTGGGTGATTTTCAAGTAAGTGATTCTGAACTGGTTATTCTGTGATAGTATGATTGTGTTTGTGTGATTTAATGTTAAATGTGAAATTATGTTTACATTCCATTACTCATGATATGTGATATAATGACATTATCTAATATGCATGAAATATAAATCATGTGACTGTTACTGTAATTGAAATATGGTTTGCATGTTAAGCATGCCCACTGAACGGTTTTGTAAAATAAATATGATTCACATGTTAAGCATGCCCATTGAAAATGTTGTTTCTGTACTCCATATTACATGCATGGGATTGGGATGATATTGAAAGGAGGAAGATTCTAGCAGTTTAATGATCTGTATATTTTGGTGGTTTAACCATGATTTCTGGTTATCTATAATTTCTAGTGGCTTGTCCACAATTATATGTATCTGGCAGCTTGTCTGCATTATCTAGTGGTCTATCCACAATATTAGTGTGTTAATGGATGAATGAGTTCTGGGAGAACTCTTTTATGGTGCGTAGCTAAGTTGGGTAGGAACATTTTTTGAAAAACTTGCACTGATTTTTGAAAAGCTTTGCATTGGCACCCTTATGCACACTGCTACTTGTGAAATTGTTTTGATACAAAATTTTGTTATTTTTTTGAAATGTAAGTTTAATTACTGGTTGTTACCTAAGTTAAGACTCTATGGAATTAAACTATATAAATTCTCTGTAATATTTTGATTTGTATACTAAATTCCTTTTTAATACTTGAGTTAAGTCTCACATTGGGCTTTATAGCTCACCCTCTTCATTTTTTTTCCTTTCAAATTTTTCGTAAAGTCAGGATTCGGTGACGACATTTGGAGGAGCTTCTCAGAGTTATTTTCCAATCAAAGTACTTCAAGTCTATTTTTGTATTTTGTTACTTTGAGATTGTTTTAAGTTTGACTTAGACTATGGCATTGGGCATTACTTTGGGGATATTTATTTTGATTTTCATGGCATTAAGTTTTGAAAACTACATAAAATAGTATTTGATAAGATTATGCATGAGATCTTGGTTTTTATTAAAACTTGACAAAATCAATCTTTTTTGCTGCGACAATGAAAATAAGTTTTAGACGAAAAATACGACTTCGTATTTGAGGTTTTAAATTGTCTATTGATGTTTTATTGAATTTACATGAAATATTAATTTTTAGCAAAATGCAATTTTAATAAAATTAGATTTAGTTTTCAAAATTACTAATGCTTACAAATGAGATTTTTAAAGACATTTGATTTCTGAAGTTAACATGTTTTCCTGAATAATGATGAACAACCAAGTTCTTTAGTTTTGAATTAATAAATGAATTTTTTTGAAATATGATTGAAATTATGAAAGTTTTGAATAGCAATCAAACTCTTACAAATTATAAAATAACGAAATCATTGATTTCTAAAATTCTCGATTTCACTAGTTTTGAAATGATTTACCCAAATGGTTTAAAAAGTATGTTTGAAAACTACGAAGAATTTTCTAGGCCATTCCAGTGACCAATGTAGTTTTTCAAATTCGGCCATAACATCTAACACGTGTATAGGAAGTTGGAGTAAGCTAAGTTTGGGTTTAGTATGCCTCGGACTCCTAAATACCAATCCATCTTGTCCTCGGAGGTGCTACAAATGATCGACTGTGACCATACACTTGGTGGGGTATTCTTGGTACCTAGAGGTCCAAAGGAATGGGATTGGTCAGAGTAACATTTCATCTAGATTGGCTTTGGCCCCTTCCTCAGGTTGTAGTGCGAACAATTTTGGTGGTAAGTGTAAGAAAAAGAAAATAAAGGAAGAATGATTAGTAGCTTTGAGTAGATGAAGACGAAGAAAGTGAAGAACAAATTGAGATGACAAGAAATTAGGGATTTAGATGTTGCAACAAAGTGAAAAAGAAAAATGGGCTATTGAAACGATGGATACAAATAGAGGTAATCTTGCAAGAGAAGTCAAGTAATAGATGGCTATTTCTCCAATGTGATGGTGACATTTGTAACGGGATAAGTTGTGAAAAATTGAAATTCTGGTGTAACTGATAAGTCTTAGTAAGTGGGCTAACCTATTGGTATTCTGAGAAAGTATGGACTCCTGGTGATGCGTCAAACAAGTGGCTAGTAATTATTTGAGTAAATGAATTCGCCAATATTATATTAATTTTTGGGGACGAAATTTCCTAAGTGGGAGAGAGTTGTAACACCCAGTTTTGGTGAGTCTTGAGTTTGGCACATAACCCGAAAGTATTCAGAGTGGCGCAGTCCTATCTGCCCAATTGATGCTCTTGGCGTATACATCAGGCACATGGTTGATGTTAGAGCATCAGGTAAGGATGTTCTCTGAATGTGTTGAGATGTAAGGAAGAAGAGATTGGTATCAATATTGAGGGTTTTTAAGTAATATGGGCATCACTAAAGGTATAGTACGCTAAGTTTGTTTAGTTACTATGCTAGTTAAGTTCTAACGAAATGATTAAGAGTGAATGAAGGGATGAATCAGATATAAATATATCTAATTTTGGGTCACATAGAGTTGGTGCATTCAGATTGCACCTATTTCACGTCTGTCCTTATTGACTGAAATTTCCTCTCTATTCGATCCAAGCATTGACCACATATGGTATAGTCATTTAGGTTGGCCCTATCCTGAGGCTTTTGAAAGTAAGGAGGTTGATAATTAGCATTCTTAACCTGGTTAGAGTTATTACTTCCTCTTTGATTTCTGGCCCATCTCTAGTTCGGGCGATCTCTCCATCCGATATTATAAGGTGTTTGAATAAGGATTTCCACCTATTCCCAACATAGCTCATGTCCACAATGGGATTATTGATATAATGGAAGAGAGGTTTACCTCCTCTATACATAGGTGACACACTAGTTGAAGATTCTATAAAATTGAGTCTATCCACAATTTGTTGGTGTCTATCATCCTCTTGGATAACTTTGATCGGAGATGGCTTCTGGTTATAGGTGTAGCATTCAGTTGGCCACTGGCAGCAATTCATTGCCATATTCTCTATTAATCCATACGCATCATTGTAAGTCTTGTTCATTAGGGCTCATCATATAGCTCCATCTAGTCTTGATTATGCGTGTGTGTAACAACCCATTTTCAGTGAAATCAAAACAATGGTTTTTGGACCACAAATTCGATGTCAAAAAATTTATTTTACTATTATTTTATGGTCTATCGCATGATAGAAATATTGTATAAAAATTTTGTTAAGAAATTTTACCATTTACAAGCTCAATTTGATAAAAAGAACTAGATCAAGTAAAGTGCAAAAGTTGAGTTCTAATAGCTAAAGGTATTAAATAGCTATTGAACTTTAAAGTGGAGGTCCTTATATGGTAATTAGTTCATAAATGAATTAGTGGAAGATATTGGTTTGGCAATTTTGAAAATTGGTTTAATTTTAAATGTTAATTAGGTAATTAAGTAATTAAAGTCATAATAAATAAAACCAAACAAATTGTCATCTTCTTCTATTCTTTTTCGACCAAATATCAACAAAAGAAAAGCCATTTTTGGAAGCTAGGTTTTGACAACTTTGAATGCTTAATTGATCCAGTCAGACCTCGTACGGAGTTAGATCGAGGCAAAGAAAAAATCTTGGATTACTCGCCTCTGTCTCTATGTATACTCGTCAAGTTAAGTTCGTGTAATTAAATTGAGTATTTATATGTTTTAATTCAAGTATATGTGTGTGATTTGTATAATTGCCATGTATAAATACCGATCGCATATCCGACGACGTATGTCGATTACCGAGTCCCTTTTGAACCTTAGGAATTCGTAGGATACAAACGACATGTCAGTAGGGTTACTGATTTGGTTGAGGTCCTGCATGTGTTGCAGACACACCACGGCTCGTATGAGCTTACCGATTTGTAACTCGTGAAAGCTTACCGATTCTCAGCTCGTATGAGCTTACTGATTTACAACTCGTGAGAGCATACTGATTCATAGCTCGTATGAGCATACATGTACAGGAATTGACGGATTACAGTTTAACACACTATCTGTGAGCTATCCCGAGCATCCAACGATATTCTAAATGGTTCAATGGGCAATGTTCTGTTATGAGATGATATGACTTCGATACCAACTATTACAGGTATATACATGAAATACATGGAAAGGTTATTACTTGATATATAGTTAAATGAAATGGATGATACATATATATGGAAATTTGATTATTTCTTGAGCTCATCCATGATTTGGTTTATATGTGATTTTACTTGGCTAACATGTCGGTGAATATGTGCTTAACCACTTGGCCAAGTTGTGTTGGGATATGTATTGTTTACTTACATAATATGTACTTAAATGGTAAGTTAAATTCCATGTTATTCAAACCTACTAAGCTTAAATGCTTACTTTGTGTATTTTTTGTGTTTTTAGTGAATCGAAAGCTCGTTCAGGTTGGAAGCTTGTCGGAGCTATATCATACTATGTAACAGCTCGAATTTGGGGCTAGTCAGAATAGTGATTTCGGGACCACAAATTTGACGAGGAAAAATTTATTTTTATTATATTTTTATGGTCTACAATTTCACAAAATAATTTTGTAAAAATTTCGTTCGAAAATTTCGACGTTTGGGCACTCAATTTAGCCAAAAGGACTAAATTGTAAAAAGTGCAAAAGTTGAGTTCTAATGTTAGAAGTGTCCAATTGCTATGAAATTTTAAATTGGAGGTCTTTAAATGGTAATTAGACCATTGGTTATTGTGGATAAAAATGGACATGAGATAAGTGAAATAGGAAATTTTTAAGTTAGGGGCATTTTGGTAATTTGGTAATTAAAAAGTATTAAAAAGACAAAATAGGCAAAAATCATCATCTTCAACCTCATGGCTTAAATTAGCAAGGGGGAAGCCATGGTTAGGGTTTTCAAGCTTCCAAGCTCGATTGTAAGTCCGTTCTAACCCAGTTTTTAATGTTCTTTACGTTTTTGGAGTCTTGGTAACTTGATTTAGCTTATTCTAGCAATAATTTAACCTAGGGTTTATATTTGGAAAAATACCCATAGGTGAAATGTGTTTATTTTATGTTTTATGGTAGAATATAAAGCCATAAATTATGTTAAACAACTTTACTAAGCAATTTTAAGTGAAAACGAGTAAAACGACATAATCGGTAAAAATACCTAATGTTCATAAGTAAGTGTTAGAGTGGGAATTTGATGTTGCATAGAAGGGAAAAATGTTCAGCATGTCATTAAACATAAGAATAAGAGATGAATTTTAATTTTTGAGCTTTGGGGAAAAGTGTAAATATGCAAAAGTTTATGGGAAAAATCGTAATTTTGCGAAAATTTGAGTCAAGGAATGTTTTGATGAATGTGAGTGTTAAATAAGTTAAATGTGTGACAGCCCAAAATTGACCCTAGTCGGGAAGTGGTTTCGGGACCGCTAAACCGAGTCACCGAAAGGTTTGAATGTGATGTTTATTGTCTAGAATATGTAATCATGAATGTGTGAAAATTTCAAGCTTCGATTTAGTCGATTGCATGTGAATTTAGTCAATAGGACTATATGAGAAAATTTTAAAATGTGATAGGTCAATGCATGAGACCTATTAGTGCATGTGGAAGAAAAAGGGACTTGCATGTCAAATTCCCCTCCCTAATATGTAGTGGCCGGCCATGCTATGGGTGGAAACATGTCACCAACATGTTGTGTTAGTGATGTATGGTAAGGAAAATAAAATAATAAGCATGATAATTAAATAATGAAAGGAAGGGTGATGAAAAAAAGAAAAAAAAATAATAATGGTCTCATGCATACACCCCATTGCCGTGAGCTAAAGGAAGGAAAAGAAAGGTTTTGTTCATCCTTTTCAACCTCTTTTGACCGAAAATCCTAAGGAAGAGGATTAGGAGGAAGTTTGGCCATGCATGTAACTAGATTGAGGTATGTTTAATGTTATTCTTTGAGATTCATGTATATTTTAAGTTGTAAGTTCAAAATCTACCTAGCCATGGTTCAAACTTTGTTAAATGATGGAGATGACATTCGGCCATGAATGTTACGTTCTTGGTTGGTATTTTGATGTCTTTGGTGATGAGGTAAGGAGATGGTTGACTTTGGGTGTTTAATAAAAGGGTTTGGATGTGAGAGTGTGTGAGAAGTAG